>NC_056735.1:1580339371-1580396871 GCF_019279795.1 Protopterus annectens
TAATATACTATATCTCTATGCCTCTGGCTGCATGATATATGGACAAAGTTTGACCTACTCATGGGCAGAGGCCTAAACACAGGTCTAGGATGGAGATATTGCTGTTATAAACTGAGCAAGTAGCTGGTGTAGGTTTAATCCAATCCCCCCATCACATACAGTGCAAATGTGAACATCCCACACTCTGCTGTGTCCAAGCCTGAATCCTACTTGTCTGTACAATCCCACTGTCTGCAACCAATATAATGTAGCCAGTCACACTACCCTCCTGTAGATTTACATATCACTCTTAATGGTACTTGTCTGTCACAAATAACTCCTGAATCCCCTCCCCACCACACACAACCTGCCAGTACACTCTCGTATACCTCTCTCCCACACTGTCCATGACTCTGAACTGGTGTTCCCAAGTAGTTAGACCTAGCCACCTTCCAACCTTTACACCCTGCATTGAAACCATTCCTCTATCCCCACCGCATTCACACACATGTATTCTTATTTAGTCCTGCTGACCATCATTCCTCCCCACTCTATAACATAACCCCACCTTTCCAGGGTCTCCCCAACCTGTCCCCTAATCTCACTACAGACCACAATGTCATCTGCAAACTGCACAGTCAACAGGGGCCCCTGTCTGATCATGTTTGTCAACCTGTCCCTCACCACTGCAAATGTGAAAGGACACACAGCTGACCCCAGATGTACTCCCACCTCCACCTTAAATCCACCTGTCATGTCAAAACCAGACATCACTGCTGTTACATTAGCCACCTACATATCCTGTGGTGTCTGACAAAATCCTCTGGCACCACTGACCTCCACATGCAACACCACAACTACTTTCCAGGCAGCATGTCATAAGCTCTCTGTAGGTGCACATAGACACAACACAGCTGCATCTCAGACTCAGTGTAGAGCTCCATCAACACTTGTAGATCAACATTTGCATCTGTACTGCTCTTACCTGGCATGAATCCATATTGCAAATCATCAATCATCACCATGTTCTCAACCTAGCTGCCACCATGCTTTACCATTACCTCATCCTGTGAACGATCAATGTTATCCCTCACTTGTTACTACAGCTCTGCAGACAACCCTTGTTCAGATAAGCAGTACCCATACATATTCACCAACATCTCACACATCCTCTCACTTTCCAAGATTACAGTAAACAATCCAGTTAAAAATATCACTGCCAGGTCTCAGAAACACCACCAGGCATCCACAGGTATGTCACCTGGAACAGCAGCATTTCCACTGTTAAACCACCTCATAGCTATCCTTACATTCTCCTTGATAATCTGTTGCACATCCTGATTAACCATACCCACCTCAGCCAATCTTCCCTCCCTCCCCCATTTTCCTCATGGAACAGGCCATCAAAGTGATGTTTCCATATGTTCTAAACACACTCCTAGCTTGTATGTTTCACCCATATTCCTTTATCACCCTTTTGTGCCGCACATCCTTCCTAGCTATGTGCCTCTGTCTAGCCAACAGCTACAGTCCCTATACACCATCTGTGCTGTCCAACATTTCATACAACCCCAGACTCCACATCTGTATGTCAGACTCCACATCCATAGCCATGTCCAACACTCTTTTTGCCATGCACTCCATCACTTTATACTTATGTCTACTCTCTACATCTGTCTGCCAATCCCACTTCTCCTTTGTCAACACCTTTCTCTGCACACTCCCATTTACTTCTTCATTGCACTACCACATGTGTAGGAGCAGTCACCATCTGGGCAGCATGTTAACCTGTGTCTGACTGAGCATAGTAGGTCACAGGTGCATTAATGTAATGCTGAGTATGAGTACAAATAGTAATCCACAAAATGAAGCAGCTTTTCAGGCAAAACAATAAAGTCCTGAGCAGGGCAAGCTTAGAAAATTGTGAAAAAAAACACAGATGGCTCAGCACACTTCAGTTCACTTTATTCTGCAGAAACACAGCACATTAACGCTCCACCATATGTTTTCATTTTAAAAATCACTTCCTCAGATCTGATGCAGTGATTTTTAAAATGAAACTGTATGGTGGAGCGTTACTTATTTGGGAGCTGCTGTGAATTTTGTTTTGTTTTTTCTTGGTTTCTGATGAGTACAAATAGGACACATCCACTGAGGGCAATCGGAAGGCCATCCCCACATATGTCTGTGGTCTCACAGGCAACTATCCAACCCACCCTGTAATGGAGGTCAGCCACAGCACATACACATACACCATAGCTACAGCTGACCAGCTTCCAACATGTTTAGGACAAACATCACCCCCCTGGCTCAACATCAGTATAGAAGGATATGCATAACACATATGCCCCTACCCTCACCATTAATCAGGTGCAAACTTCCTACTTACACATAATGTTATGCATGTACATACAATTCTGCTAGCTACTGGACTATTATTTGATGTAATGTTGTGGCTACTGATACTCTTTATTAGTGAGCTGTCTCTGTAAAGAATTATGGACAATGTCTGATGTCCTGTGATGTGTTTTTCCCTGTTTATGTCTTTCAGGTGTGATGCAGAGGCTTCCACTTTATGATGTTCAGGAGACAGCAGCCATAACTGAGGCCATCCTGGAACACTACCACATCCTCTTCAGTCGGGGTCGCCAACATCAGTGGGAATGGACAGCCCTCCAGGAAGACCTCACACTGAGAGTGAACACCTTGGGGAACCATGGCCACATGTACAAACAGGTCAGGCACAGAGCAACTGACCTTATTCAGAGTGCACGGCAACAGGCTGCTGCTGTGGTGAGGGACCGTTCCGCTACTGGTGGGGGGGACAGCCAGAGAGGCCCAACTTACATTAATGGAGGAGCACCTTGCCAACCTTGGGCTGGCCCACAGAGAACAACCACTACAAGATGTAGCTGTCATGGAGGTGGGTGCCACCTAGGAAACTGGCGAGGAGTGTGCAGGTAAGGCAAAAGTCCACATCAGTGCACTGGGTTACATTTCTAGTGTGTAGTAACAGTCTTTAGATGCAGATGTCATTGCAAAATAGAGCACTGGGTGGGGTTTATTAATGCACACATGTGCCCATTTCAGGTGAAGAATAGCAAATAGTGTAATATCATAGTGTAGACTTTACCTGTGCATACATATAGCATTGCTCTCGGACCGATGGCTATTGTGAAGCTGCTGACAATACTTTTCCCTCACATTGCCTAGGTACCTCTCATCAACATGAGGCACAGCCACCTGAGGCTGTTAAGTATGAGATCTTCCTGTTGTGGCTTACCAGTATCCCAGGCATTTTAAGGTTATGCATGTGGCTATGCACTAAACTGTTATAGTCAGCAAATTACATGTATCTCCAAAATCACCTGTGGTGGGGTTCACTGCATGATGTCACAGAGGCCTGTTTGCATTAGATGTCACATATCAGTAGCATAACTCACAAACCTGTTAATACAGGACATCTGGATAATGATTGCCAAAATGCGGGAACAGAGTACCAATAGTAGGGACATGTTGTATATAGTACTGTGAGACAGTGCATATAAAAAGTGTACAGACATGTCACAATGCCAGGTGTGTGTGAAATATGACAACGTGAGCACAGTACACAAGACCAAAGCCATGCAACCTGTCATATGACCTATAATCTGTACAATGTAAATATGAAACATGCAACTCTGTTAGGGGAACATGTATGTGGAGTGGAAACAGTCCAAGAAGCTAGATGCATGTATGTGGACAGGAGGAAGCTCATACTTGGGTTTATCAGCATGTGATACAACCACAGCAGTTGATCAGATTGGGTACACACCTGCCATCAATCATGGACTCCTGCAGTACCTGCATATAACAGTCAGTTCACATGCCAGGATTATCCGAACGCAGACCCACAGTTGCCTGCTACAGCAAAAGCCATGGTTTGCATACAGCCTAACATGATGCAAAGGGATTGAATGCTATGGATGCATACACACAGCCTTACATATGCCATGGAACACAGTGCAGATAGCCATCAAAAGGTGTACAAGAGATGGTGCAACAGTGACAGTTTGACGACGTGGACATCCCTACACATATGTTGGGAAACTCATCCCAGAAATGTTCAGGGAGATTGCCAGGAGCCATACAGCAACAGTGAAGGGGTATCAAACATCTCTGTCAAGTACTGGGTGTGTACTACATGTGACAATGTGACAACAGTCTTTCATGGACAACACATGTCTTGGGTATAGGGTGTGTTTTGACTATGGCAGCTGTTCCTCACAACACACAACAACCAGTTCTGGGTAACATCTGGACAACAATACATCAACTTTTCAAAATGCATGTGTGGAAATGTGTGAAGGTGTTATGAGACCAGGGTTGAACCCTCTTTGTGTACAATTTCATCATGTTAGTTTGGCAAAGTAACAGCACTGCACAACAGCAGAACAGCACTGTCCACACAGTGAAGCAGAGTGATGGCAGTGTCCTGCTTTGGGTTTGCTGTCCACCAGCTTGAACTGGGGCTGTAGCCAATTTGGATTGTATTATGACCACTTCCAAATGCCAGTCCCTTGTGGCTATGATCTGTCTGGTGTCTACCACATAGCTGTGGATGGGGAGGTATCCCAACATTGCACACAGCAATGGGCTACACCCTACATCCAAATGAACAAAAGGATGGATTCACGAGAACACAATCAACAGTCTGCTGTGGCCAAGCCAGAGGCCACACTTACATAAGAAACACAGTCTGTGTATTGACCTGACAAGTGCTGTACACAGGGGATGACCTTGCAATCAGACAGATTTGGAGTTGTTTGTCAAGGGAGAGTTTGCAGACATTGCCATGTTGAGATGTGCCATGCTGAGAAACACCACCCCAAGAGGACTGCCTGCTGTACTGAGAGCAGCAGGTGCTTTACCAAAGTATTGGTTTATGGGTGTGCACCTTCTGCAAGCCAGCTATTGTAATATTAACATATACAATATGCCACCCCTACCTGATGTGTATGTTTCTCATTCAGAATGCACAGGTTACGTCATACTAAATGGTGGAAATGTCATGGCAATATTCATGTAGTCTAATGTGATATATCACAAAGCCCTTGCATTTTAAGAGGGGTGTGTACACTTACTATATCCACTGTCAGTTTGTGAAGTTGTATGATGAAATGCCCTTGTTTTCACATACATGTATTGCAGGTATGACAAGTGGAAATCACAGTATGACATTAAACATAGGGTCACCAATCCACTGGTCAAACCAGTAATGTACCAGATCAACACAGGAGGTATGTGCAGCAGACAGGGAGTATGACCCACATATCAAAATAGTTGTGAAAACTCTGTACAGTTTGTAGTTATACTCCCTAGGTTTTGCCACAGTGCTATACAGGTGAACAGCACTGATGTCTACATGGGTGTAGTGCATTCCAGATGAAGGCTTAACACATACTAAAGACACTCACATCCTAGTGGTATGAAGTAATAGTAAAACTAAGTTGAAAGATATGCATTGCATGATGTTGAAGGCCTGTCTAAAGTGTCTCTGTTGTGGTCTGGGTGTGTGTCATGACTGTCACCCTCGGCCTAAAGTGAGGTCTGTGTAATGCCTGTGGGACACCTGTGTGAGTGTGTGTGTGTGTGTGTGTGTGTGTGTGTGTGTGTGTGTGTGTGTGTGTGTGTGTGTGTGAGTGTGTGAGAGTATATGTATATGAAAGCAAACTGTATAATGATGTTAATAATGTACATATCTTGTCTTCTCCTCACAGGTGGGCATGGTGGTCCCAGTCCCTCCAGCTATACAGGTGATGTTAGCTTGTTTGGTGACTCTGACCATGATGACAACCATAGTGGAGCACAGGTGGGGTTGTCATAGGCTGCAGCTGTGTCACCATTTGGCATTCCACCTTTGTCAACCCCATCCCTGCACACGGTCACAATGCCCACACATTCTCCATCACCTCTGGCCACAAGTGAAAGACAGCTGGGTGCAGGCACAGGACATGCAAGTGTGGAGACTATGGCAAGTGAGCAGCCAGCCACTAGCCATAGCCAAACTGCTCATGAGGTCACACACAGGCAGATGGACAGGGGTGGTCGTAGGAGGATTGCTCCCCATCCAGCCCATGTAGCAAGTGTCAATGCAGCAGTTACTAGGCACATGTTTCAGGCAGTAATGTATGCGCAGGCACATAATAAATGGGACACCAGAAAACTGCACAGGGTTGTGGCAGACCATCTCCATGGTGCACATGCCTGTCTCCAAGACCTTGTAGCAACTAGGCGTGAGGGCAATTAGATCATGGATAGATGGTTGGGTTAGACCAGGGCACTCATCAGCCATGGAATATCTGTGCTTGAATGTTTGGAAGGGGAGAGGCAGGAACCACGTGGACGTAGCTCAGCACAACAATCAGCTAGGGGTCCAAGTTGCCATCCAGAATCACGCTCCTGTAGTGGCAGTGACACCGGCAGTACTGAGGATGGTGTGATGTCCATGCCATGACGTGGTAGGCCATATGCACGTGGTCCTGGCAAGTCCCAACAGGGTTGGGGTTCCAGCAGACATCAGTCACCATTGGGGGGTAGTACTGCATCGGGCCTTGGGCCTGGTGGTGCCAGTCAGACCCGTGGCAGGTCCAGTTCCCATGTCCATGGCCGGAGATGGTGAACTGTATACCCTGCCATTTGTGGCCCACACCTGTCCACAAAACATCAGTGTAGCGCATCCACATGATGCGACTGTGTTCAGGTAGACACACACACACACACACACACACACACACACACACACACACACACACACACACACACACACACACACACACACACACACACACACACACACACACACACACACACACACACACACACATAACACAATCAGGAAAGAGGTCACCTCCACACACATGCATCAACCATGCATAGGCCATATCATTCCCATACCCCAAATACACACCCATAATGTCAACCAAATGGCACAGCCTAGGCCTCTAGCAAAGCAGCACAACACCCTTTGCATATGATGAAACCTGTGCCAGATCCCTGCCATCCACACTATCGATGCAGGGACATGCAACTATGGGTCTGATGCACAGGGTGACCATACTGAATTGTACCTATGTAATATTGTGTAAGGTGCTGTCATCTGGCATGGATAAGAGGTACACCTCAGAGTGTGTGTGCAGTTTTGGCCATTGGGCATTCTTGTCATTAGTATGAATGTGAATGTGTTCTCACAGTCTGTATTTTGTTTGTGTCCTAGGTCTCTGTGTGACACCAGGATGTGGGCCTGCAAGAAGTCCAAGGGTATGGTAGTGTGATAACTCATCACTTATGTCAAGGGCAAGGTACAGTTCGATGCACTCAGATTTCCAAGGTCTGTGTAACAGTGAATGCGTATGCCTCACAGCTTATAGTGCCGAGTCTTGTATGTAGGTATGTGGTGATTGACATATTCTGTAGTACAGTAGAGAATACATTTTGTGATAACCACACCCCCAGGGGATATTACATCTACTAAACACACAGATATTACTATTCACGCAGGCACACACACACACAGACACACACACACACGCACACACACGCACACACACGCACACACACACACACACACACACACACACACACACACACACACACACACACACACACACACACACACACACACACAATAGCCAGTACTGGAATACATAGAGTCATATGTGTGGTCGGTGTGAATAGCCATGAAGGCTGTATAACTGTTTATAAGTGCCTTAATCACTCTGTATAGAACACCCCATGTTCCACCCAGCAACAAAATAATCATCCCTTGCACAGCTTGAATCCAGTACCATCCACACCATAGCCACAGCAATTTACCACTAAGCTATCTGAGCTGTAGATATGGCTGATGTTTATTCAAACATATTATGCAGCACAGTCATTGAACAGAGGGGAATATATATATATATATATATATATATATATATATATATATATATATATATATAAATATCTTTTGGCTTTTAGCAGTTAGGGGTCGAAACAGCAGAACTCCGGCCCACTAATGATTGGCAGGGGATTTGTATGGTGCTGAGGTGCCAGCCCAACCCTCAACCTTCAAAGAAGGTGCCTCATTCACACACGTACCTACCTGCATGTCTTTAAATGTGACTCAACTGTGAGGAGGACATGCAGACTCAACACAGAAGGCATTCCAGCCGAGAATCAAACCAGAGAATCTCTTGCTGTATATAGTGCAGTTGGACATCGGATCCACACTCTGTACCTCTTACTGCGACAACTCTGACTGAAGGCTATATAAATGGGAGTGGAGGGGCCCAAACTAGGGACCTCTATCAATTATTGCCTTTATCCCTTCCCCCAGCATGACTGCTCTGCCTTGCAACAAAATAATAAGGCCTATCAAAGTCTTGAACCCAAGGCCCCATAAACTACAATCAAAGCAATGTAACATTGCATCATCTGAGCCATGGAACACATTGATGACATTCCAAACATATCACTTAGTACAGTCATTCAACACTAGGGAAAGGAGTCTGTGGAATCAGTCAGGTACTCTATACATGCATGTATATATGTATGGAGATGCATATATGTGGAGACATCTATACATAATACACATATATATATATATATATATATATATATATATATATATATATATATAGAGAGAGAGATACATCCACATGTATATCCACATATATGCATATATATATATATATATATATATATATATATATATATATATATATATATATATATATATATATATATATATATGTGTGTGTGTGTATATGTATACACAAATATACAGAAATATATGACAACTGCAAACACATGCAATCTGAGGGTCATGCTGCTGCATACTAGATGTCTACATCTGAAAATGCACTCACTGGACGTATTCCTTAAAATGGGGAACTATGACATATGTGCTGTAACAGAGACCTAGTTAAAGATAGCAGGAAGCACCCCTGCACTACCAGCTTATTACCTATTCCACATCTCTAGGCTGCAGAACTGTGACTGAAGCTCCAAAGGTGGTGGTGATTCCATATTCATTAAGGAGGCACACACCTCCATAGTGTTGACCAACTTAGACATTACAGATCCTGCATGCATAGCTAACATTGGGTAGGACAGTGGTTCAGGTTGTAGCCTGCTATAGGTCCCCAAACATGTCCCAATACTCACACTCCATGTCCCTAAACACCCTGGAGGATAATATTGTCCAATCTAACACTCAAATACTGGTTGACTTCAACTACCCCACCATTAACTGGGAAAGATACTCATGTACCAATGCACATTTATTTATTATTTATTTATTTTACATTTGTTAACCGGGGGTGTCTGACTGAGCTGAAAAGGCACTTTTTCAGCAGAGGCCTGGGGAGAAAAGCTCCACAAAGAAAAATTACAGACACATTTAGTTATTTAGACATAATCAGTATACACACAAATTACAAGAGACATGTTTTTACAGTGGTATGCTGCACAAACAGTTACAGTGGAGAGAACAATCAAAAAATATATTCATTTTAAAAATAAAGGTAAGTAATAGATTTGTGGTGTACAGCTGAACTTTGGAATGTAGGTAGAATACATACATAGTACACAGGTACAGTACATACATTGTAGATTAGCCAGTGTTTGTGAGTAAGACTGAAAAACTATTATAAATTGCTCTAGATTTAGTATGCATATGTTTTCCGCTTTCACTAGCCTGGGGAGCAATCATGGCACTGCCAACTTTGCTTGAGATGTTGCCTGATGAGGTCTTTAAAGGAGGCTTTGGATGATGTGTTTTGAATGCTAGTAGGGACAGAGTTCCATTTTTTAGCTACCAAACTACTATATAGTGCATCTCCAAAGCTATTGTAGCTGTTGGTGACTTCTAGTAGTAGTTTGCTTGATGATCTAAGAGGCCTTTTGGCTGAGTGATGTTGTACTAGGTTTTTGAGGGCAGGACACTTATTGGGGAGGTAATAGATAGAATGACAGAGGCAGAGCTGATTGTAGGTGAGGAGGTTGGGCAGTTCAAGCCAGTGGAGCTGTCTCAAAGCAGTACAGTGATGAGTTCTATATGAGCAATTTGCAGCAAAACAGGCAATTCTGTTATAGCAAGCTTCCATTTTGCTTACTTCAGTTTTGTTGAGATTAGTCAGAATGGGAGATGCATAGAGTAGGGTGGATAGAAGTTGGGAGCGAGCAATGGCTGATCTTGTGTTGTTGGTAAGAAATGGTTTGATACGGTAGAGTGACCCCAGTTTGGCATGTACGTTTTTAATAGTTAAGTTCAGATGACTATCAAATTTTAGGTGGGAGTCTATGGTTATTCCCAATAGCTTAGCCTGTGCCACTGGAGCAATTGGAGTAGCATTTGTGGAGTAGATAGTGAATTGACTGTTAGTGTTTTTGTTAGAACTGGTTATAATCATAAGCTGAGTTTTCTTTGGGATGAGGATAAGTTGGGCTTTGGTAAGGTAGCTTTCAACGTCAGAGAATGCTAGTTGAGTTGTTTGCAGGAGGGTGGGAATGTTTTGTGCAGCACAGATTAAGGTAGTGTCATCTGCATGCTGAATTATAGATGCATACTGTGTGGAGGTGTGGAGGTCATTTGTGAAGACTGTGAATAGTAGTGGTCCTAAGATAGAACCCTGTGGGACTCCTATAGTTATGGGCAGCTGAGGAGAGAGAGAATGTTCCCATTTCACAGCTTGGTACCTGTCAGTTAAGTAGCTTTGGAACCAGGTAAGAGTGGAATTAGATAGATGATATTGGTTTAGTTTGTTTAGCAGGATTTGGTGTGAGACTGTGTCAAATGCCCATCACAGCAATCGGGTCCTTCCTAACATGGGCAACTGTTGCTCGACACCAGTAGTCAACTCACCCTTGTTATATCTGAACACAAAATAATTACTTTTGGAAATCCATGGCCCTCCCATGACCCCCTGCACAGGTAACCACCAATGAACACCTTTCCAATGCTGAATATGGCCTCATAACAACAGAGGTGGCTAACCTCATGGCAGCCATTCAAATGGGGACTAGGTGCAAGACAGCTGAATCAAACAACAATGCACTATGAACATGTACACAAATGCACGGGTACTGCCATACCCACTACAACCAGGATCCTCACCTCCAATAAAAGGAAGATGATCTGGTGGTCCCCTGCCATACGGACACTGTACAACAGAAGGAGGGAAGCAATATGGAATAACGTGAAGCCCCAAGACTGGAAATCAATGCTTATCAGCCACAATTGAAGGTTGAGATCTCTCATCAAATACTACAAAGTTAGCTGCGAGAACAGAAATGGAGCACATAGTGAAGACAACCACAAGGTCTCATACAGTTATGTTAAGAATCTCCATGGCAATAGCAAGATTTGTTCTGAGCTACTAGACAATGAAACCTCCCTGACTGAGCCAACAAATACTGCCAAAATACTGGCTGGCATCTTGAGTCCAAACATTACCCCTCACTCCCCCCTCAAATGACCAATCACAATACCAGTACACTGCCAGGCAATCAGTATTACTGCAGTACAGGTTAAAACACCAATGTCCAAGGCCAAGATTACAGCTTCTATGGGACCTGAAAATATCCCTGGCTGTGTTCTACATGAACTACAGAGTGACATGGCACCTTACCTGTGTGCCCTGTTCAAGCACAGCCTCACCTCAGGCTTTGCCCTTACTGAATTGTACACTGCTACAGTCAATCCTCTCAACAAACGAGGTGTAACTACAGACCCTGTGAATTACCACCAAACCGCCTGACAAGTCTGTTATGCGAAGCTATGGAATGCATCATCATGCACCTAGTAAACAGGGATATGGGAATCTGCAGATGCAGGATCCCACACAGTTTACCTTTGTGAAGGGTTGGTCATACCTGCTCATTCCACCTGGTCAACTTCTTGGTGTCAGTCACCTGAGCTGTGGATGAAGGCAAAGTGACACATACAGCCTACATTGATCTGGCCAAAGCCTTGGATAATATTCCCCACTCACTAACTAGGTGGGAACAGAAGCACAAACACAGGGGTAGATTGGACATTGTTGTCATATAGTGAGACAGTTGCAGATGTCACTGGGTTTGTTGTAACATCTTTTATGAGGAATATGACGTCGGTAATACCCATAGATGTGAGCGTTTACTGAATGCATTCCCCATAGTTCACAACTGATTTACCAAGGACACCAACTGTCTGGTGAAGACACAAAACATAACAGGCAGACATGTGGTCAGTCTGTGAGCAATGTGCCAGTGGAGATGTATGTCAGAGACATATCAGTGTGAGTTATGATGTCACACACTAAATGCATGTCCACACAAACCCTGTCAATCTATCAATCCACTATGTGTATAACAGCACTGATGACATAGAATCTGTTCACAAATTTGGGGATATGTCCCCCATGTTGGTTGGCTGTCTCCACATGTCCTGCCCTGTTATGTATTTCCACCCACTGTATGTGAATCTGTAGGCCACCACCTATGTAATGTCCCTCACACAGGCAAGGAAATGGGGCAAGGCCCACATTAAGGAATGTACCATATGTCAGAACTAGCAGCAGTGTCCAGGCCCACAGCAAAATACAATGTGGGGTACCTACATAATACTATGGCCATAGCAATACCTGACATCTGCACATCTCTACAGAGGGGAGACAGTAAGAAGATAGCCAACAGGTTATGCATTATGATGAATGTTTTGCAAGATGCACATCTGAAACTAAAAGGTATGCCATTACTACATGACAACAGTCTTTAATGATATGTCCAAAAAACATAGTACTCAACAGTTAATATCAACATATCAGATCAATATCCATTAGGAGATACATATAAACATACAGCTCAAACACCAAGAACAAGCTACTCAGTACAAAGTCCAGCTTTGCATGCAGGGCTGTATGATTCCAGGACTACAATCTGTAATCTACTATTATTTGAAAAAGCACTGTTAAAAGTATTACCGTAATAATACAATATGTGTTAAACTATTTCTGTCAACCAGTGCACTGTAGCTGGTGTAACATGCAAGGGTGACTGCATATAACCTGGGATACTACCCATGTATGACACAAATCCAAAGAGAAAAGATTATGGTACTACCCATGTATACCCAGGTGTCCCATACAGTATACTCACACCCTTTGCAACTGTAATGACAGAACATAGAAGCATGTTATGTACAAGAAATGAAATACACTTATTAAAGATGACATTACCCTGCTATTTTATCAGACTGGAATGTGATCATTGACTACCAGGGCTGAACTATGCCTAGCAGGTGTAAGCATTGCTTAAATGTAAATGCTAAGCAGATTTGCGCTCTGGTAAGCGAAGCCTACGTGGTGTAAGTGTATTTTCATTTAACCATACTTTAGTAGCACTTAGCTTCATGCAAACCCACGCAATCCCACTTAAAGCTGCTTTAATGCGCTGTAATCAACCTGTCTCCATCAGCCCTTGTTCTGCCCAGCAACAAAATATATAGCCCATGCAGCTCTTGAACCCAGGACCCTCTACACTGTAGTCACAACATGAGTACACTAAGCCATCTGAGCTGTGAGGATGTCTGTTGGTTTTTCAAATATATCATTGAGTACACATACTGAATAGCAGTAAACAACTGCATTGACTACTACAATTGTTTAGTACTTGTAAGTGAAAATAGTGTTGAATCAGTCATGTTTTTATATGTAAATATATTATATATATATATATATATATATATATATATATATATATATATATATAGCTATACATATGTAGACGGGTCTACTACCGGAGATCAAAATTACACTATTTGGAAATCCAGTAGTAGATGCCCACTAACACAAAAGTGCACTTCACCGAAAGTGCATATTCGTGAACACCACTAGAACGAATGGGCAATGTCCTCCACTGTGGTGCAGCAGTTACGGATATATATATATATATATATATATATATATATATATATATATATATATATATATATATATATAGCTACACATATGTAGACAGGTCTACTACCGGAGATCGAAATTACACTATTTGGAAATCCAGTAGTAGATGCCCACTAACACAAAAGTGCACTTCACCGAAAGTGCATATTCGTGAACACCACTAGAACGAATGGGCAATGTCCTCCACTGTGGTGCAGCAGTCACGGACCTTAGGCTTAGGGCTTGGTTTAAGGATAGTGGATATCTAGGTATCCACTATCCTTAAACCAAGCCCTAAGCCAAAGGCCCGTGACTACTGCACCACAGTAGAGGACATAGGTCCATGACTACTGCACCATGGAGGACATACAATTTCCTCTACTGTGGTGCGGTAGTCATGGGCCTAAGGTTTAGGGCTTGAGTTAAGGATAGTGGATAGCCCTAGTAGATATCCACTATCCTTAACCCAAGACCTAACCCTAAGGTCCATAACCATTTGCTCAAGTGGTGTTTGTGAAAGTGCACTTTTGGTGAAGTGCACTTTCACGTTAGTGGGCATCTACTACTGGATTTCAATCTGTGGTAGTAGACCCATGTAGATATATATACATATTCATACACACACACACACACACACACACACACACACACACACACACACACACACACACACACACACACACACACATATATATATATAGTATATATTTCTATCTTTCTCTTTCTCTCTATAGTTTTATATATATATATATATATATATATATATATATATATATATATATATATATATATATATATATATGCATATATATGCATATATAACATATGCCCATGACATGTAGTGGAGTCATACATCAGCACAATAACTCTCAATCTCTTAGTGCAAGGGCATATAATGTATGTATTGTAGTTATAAATGTGGAATGTTGCTACAGTGACAGGGGTTGCATCAACATGCATGTTGTGAAGGAAGACTCTTCCGAAACTCACATGTACACCATCAGTTACTGACAGACATCATAAAATTATCATAGTGAAGTACCACACAAATCACAGAAATGTTCCTGTGGAATACAGAAGAAATATGAGCAATAAACATTGACAGTCTGAAACAATCTGGTCAGTCATAAGGTATACACAGAACTCATTAGTGCAAGTAATGTGGAACAAGCCTGATGAAGGTGATGTTTAAAGCCATGAAAATGGGGATATATCACACATACTGGACTAGATAAGCTCACACAGTTGATACATTCACACCCTCCTGTCTGTCCTAACATGTATTAACTGGAGGAGCAGAGGTCCCAGGCCACATACTTCCCACTAGTTAATGACAAACATCTTCACAGCAGCCCACTGCTTTGTCAGAAATACACAACATATATGGTGGCCAGGCAACAGTACATCTGACAAATATCTGGACATATCATCATACTAGGGTAAATACAATGAGCTGCTAGTCATGTCACCAAGCACTGTTTACACTACAGGCAGACTGCCACAACACTAACCCAATTTACCTATGGGGGAATATACATGTAATTGCATATATAGCAGGCACTACAGGCATGTAACAGCACAGAGTAACAGACACCAGTGTGAAAGAGCATACCCACATCCAATCTCAACACAGCAACAGTCACATAATTGTAAGCCTAAGTAATAGTGCAGTATAGTGTGAACAGCAGTCATCATCATGTTTGCCACTCACACACTATCCCTACATATACTTGCCCAATTCACAGTGTAGTCTGATGCCTGACTGTGGTATGGGACATGTCTCAGTCTGGCCCTACAAACATGTAGGCTGATAGGATATCAGAAACTGGAGCAGCATGCAATGTTGGATTGAACAGGACCAGGAACTCTGACATCTACCCCAGTCTGTACACAGGCCAAATAACATGATTACAATACATGGCTACATAATACAAACACTCTGTCAACAATCACTATACATACACAGACCTCACTACTCTGCAGACTACAATATAATGTCCAGGTTTTGTCCTCAAATATTAGGCCTCATTTCCATTACATGTTTGGCAGACTGATATATCACTGGCTTGATATCAGGAATTATGTCAGTAAATAATGGTATACTGTACATATCCACCTCTTACTGCATGACATATGAACAAAGGGTGACAGACTTGGGGGACAGAGGCAGAAACACAGGGCCAATATTGACATATTGCAGTTATAAACTGAGAAAATTGCTGGTATAACAGGGTTTGTTGTGACATATCTCTTCTGGGGGATATGAAGTCAGTAACACACATGGATGTTACCATTTACTGACTACAATCATCAGAGTATGCTACTGCATTTAAAAGACAGAAAATGTGTGAGTGACACACCAAATCTAAGACTCCAAACTCTGGCCAATCTGCAGATAGCCCTACAGGTGACAGTCATGCCAGACTTTAAATCATGCAGAACAGCCATATCCACACAAACCCTGTTAAACCAACATTACTTCAATTGTAAAACAGCAATACTTACATTCTGTCCCCATGTCTGGAACATCCCCCTCCAGTTTGTTGGCCAGTTTCCACAGTGTTTGTTGTAAGAGGTATTTCCAACTACCCTCTGTAATACTGTTTGTCAGACTCCCACATGAAGTCTTGCTCACAGTGAAGGAGAAGGGCCAACACCCACTTGCAGTGCTTACTTATAGGAGTGTGTTTCCATGCAATTGGCTATAGGAATAATACCACAGCTGTTCCACATGCAGACTCCAATTCATGCACAGGCCATCTGCTGATCATGAGCATTACCTACCAATATCAAGCTCCTGCCTATGCAAAACAGATGCATTTTTCCACATCTACCAGAGAGGGGGGAGAGAGCGAGAGAGAGAGAGAGAGAGAGAGAGAGAGAGAGAGAGAGAGGGAAATAAAGAAAGGATGAGAGAAAGAGCCAAGTGTGTTTGTGTATGATCTGTGGGTGGAGAGAGATCTTTGGGTATTATAATGGGTGCCTATATATATATTTATGGCTGTGGATTGTCTACAATAACCTCTATGGTGTGTGACAACTGTTGGCCTTGTAATGTGATAGTGGGACATATGGGTCCTCAATATGAAAATGTAGCAAAACTCACCCCGTAATGGATCCTGTTATTACACAAACAGACAAACACACACACTTGCCAGTACTGTGTTTCAAACCCCTACCTTGCTATGGTATTGATATGACAGTGTTACACAGTTACTGTGGGAACCACGGAGCTTATATGTTGTATATGTTGGAGAGTTGTCCTAAGGTATCTTTGAAGGTGAGTTGCATCAGCTGCAGTGCTAAAGGAGGGGAGAGGGAATCATAGGAAGTGTGAATGACCACAAAATCAAGTGTCAACAAAGACACACACATTATCACAGTTGCCAGTAGAACTCCTACCTAACTAGTTTGCTATGCTACAGTATTACACAGTTATCACAAGGACCACAGAGCGTATAGGGGTGAGATTTGGCCAAAGGGCTATTTCAGGGTAACTGACATCAGCAGGCATGCTAAAGTAGACCAATAGCAGGTGTAGTGGTGTGAATGGCCTCAAAATCATTCATCTCCATGCACACACACACACACACACACACACACACACACACACACACACACACACACACACACACACACACACACACACACACACACAATCACAGTTGTCATGACCAGGATTAGAATTCCTACCTAACTAGTTTGCTACACTACAGTATTACAGTTATCACGAGCATCACGGAGCTTATAGGGCTAATATTTGTCCAAAGGGTTATTTCAAGGTGACTGGTATCAGCAGGTGTGCTAAAGTATGTCAATGGCAGGTGTAGTGGTGTGAGTGGCCTCAAAACCATTCATCTCCACACACACACTGTTACCATTGCCAGGATCAAGATTAGAGTTCCTACCTAACTAGTTTGCTACAGTACAATATTACGCAGTTATCACAAGTGCCACAGAGCTTATAGGACTGAGACTTGGCCGATGGTTTATTTCATGGTGACTGACATCAGCAGGAGTACTAACATGGGCAATGGGAAGTACAGTGTGTGTGAACAGGCCGTAAATCATTCCTCTGTAAGCACACACACACACACACACACACACACACACACACACACACACACACACACACACACACACACACACACACACTCAGTCACACACTTTACGTTTGACAGGCCTGAGTATACAAATGCTACATGATTACTGATTTGTACTATTGTGTTATATAGTTATCACAAACGCCACAGACACTATAGGGCTGAGCGCTACCACAAGGAATGTGTACAGTGATTGACATCAGCACCTCATGTGATATTGGCCAGTTGAATGTGTAGTGGGTGGGACAGGCCTCATAATGGAATTCTCTCTGTCACTGTCTGTCTCTCTCTTCCCACATCTGTGTGTATATGTTTGACATATTATAATGAGTTGTCCTTGGATATGTGTAAGTATTCCTATCCAATGTGTGTGTGAAGCATGAATGGTGTACAATTTGGTGTGCATGCACAGACATCTGCAAATGACATATGTATAGTCCACTGTGTTGTCAGACATGGGCTTCATTTCTCTAAGTGTAGGAGCATGCCCATTATAACCTTCTGTATTGAGTGTGTGAATCCATTCCAGGTAGGGTTGTACTCCAGTCCAAGGTTTTGTGTTCTACACATACAGCTAGCAACCTGTTTCTGCAGGATATTTGTAGATAGATTGACAATATGGAGTCACAATGGAGGACAGATAGGGGGATACTGTAACTCTTGCTGTCTGTGCTGCTTGTGTTACATGGTTGGTGTTAGCAGAGATATTCAGACATATGTGCTGTTTTAAACTGTGATGTATTATGTCATCAACTACTGACAGATATAATTATTTGCTCACAGTTATTTACTGGGAAATACAAGATGAATGAAACTGAGTCCAGTATTGTGGTCCACAGCCTACTCATTCTTCCACACTCCTACCATTCTGGAGGGGTAGCTACAGACACTTGCTGATGGGGCTGTCTAAATGGTCCCAACACCTTGTTACTACTGTGTCTTTGGATCCCCTTCTTGTGCATATATCAACTTAACAGAATGGCCATATCTTGCTGTGGCCATACCTCTCACCTGTACAGATTCACCCAGGTTACCCCAGAGGCAGGGCTCATATATTTGGTCAGTTCCCCTTCACATTGTGGTTTATGAGCAGGTTTGTAGCCACCCATTACTGAGTTTGCAGGCAGGGGTAATATGGGCACACATCAGAGTTTCAGACTTCATACGCTCCATGACATCCATGCGTCTAGACCCCCCACTCTATTATACTATCCTCTTCCTAACATTATGCGAGCAATATCTGAGAAGTATCCCTATAGCTGACCCTTCATCCCAGCGGTATTTATGGATTGGTCCACAGTTCATGCAGTGGGACATGAGGGGCATGCTACTGGGATATGTCAACATGGCCTTGCATTTGTGTTCTATTGACTGTGTTAGGTTGTTAGTTGTGATCTCATGAGATGCCATACATTGGCACTACGGGTGGGGTACAAGCCTTTGACAGATGACTGTAGGCCATTTGGTAGTGATGCAGGCCATCTGTAGCAGGCCAGTGCACTCTGTCACACCTACATTCCCAGGCTGCAAGCCAGTGGATTCCCCTGGGGTGACAGGGTAAGTGTGCAAGGTGTTAATGGCAATAGTTCCTGTCCATATTGATCCATTTGTCTGGATGCAGGCAGGATGCTTCTTACAGCTAAGAACACACCTGCATAGGACAGCTCTTCAGCATGCTGCATTCTGTGGGTATTCCCATACAGAAGTGGGGTCATACTGTACTCATTCCCAACAGCAAAGAAAAGACCTGTGATAAACCTGTGGATGATGGTGGGGTGAGCTGAGGGCATGTGGGATATGAAAGCTACTTGCAGCTTACTCACAGATATACCCGGGACACTCCCCTTGTGCAGGGACATAGGCAGTCTCACATTATTTCATAACTGTGCCTTTTGTGGTCTGCCAATGATTGGCCAGACTACATCACTATTCCATACTACACAGACAACTAATGTGCTGCTAACCTGTCTGTACAATTTCAAAGGTGTGTGCAGTTGACAGTTACATTATATACACTCTGTCTAGGGTACTTCCACCTGTCTACAGTGTGTATGTATGGGTCCACATTCATGGCATGTACATCTTTCAGATAGTAGCAGATATTGACATCTGGACAGTGAGTATGGATGACTGCTGACATGGGTATTACTGAGAAGCATTGTGTTTGCACTGCAGTTGTCAGAACATGGCCTTGTCAACCACAGTACTGCCCATAGGCCACCGAGACACAACCCTCCATGTCTACATGCTGACCACTTCCAGACAAAATTGAACACACAACCTAACACACAGACCCCTGCATATTGTACACATGCAACAATCATTCCTGTAGATTGGGCTAGCTCGGGTAATCTGTGTTCCACTGATACTACTCCTCACACTTACATGTTACTGCATTTCTACATAGGATTGTTGGGGGGGGGGCACACCTGACAACTTTAAACTGCGCTATGATTTTACTGATATGTCAGGTACTCTGTTGGCTTCCACATCATTTTATATTCAAACCTATCATGCAGACTGGAGGCATATCAGTGGAGTACAGATCTTAGGTTTTATTGACCTACATTTCAGTTTCAGAATTCTTACCCTTCAGAACTAACATACAACTGCCAGACCTGTTGCAGTCTGTTTGTGTAGGTCTGCAGGGGCGCTGATCACCATTGCCATCAATTGGCGGCCTTAGCCCAGTCTTTCTTTATGGTCATCTACACCTGTCCTGCTGGCTCTGGCTGGTGGTGGGTATGTGAGCCTCACTGACATGCATGTGTCTGTCCTATGGACACACATTTGGGCCACCATGTGTACTGCAGTGGGATTTGTCACCTTGTCTAGTACTGCCTGGTGTGTTGACACAGGTATTTGTTATGTATTTCATGCTGCCCATATTGGTGTCCAGTATCTGCTGCCATCCCCATTCAGCCACCCGATTCACTTGCATGCTCACGTCCATACCATAGATACAGCTATCAGAACATACTACTCCATTCAGTAATTGATAGGAAGAGTGACTTACCTTGTGGCTGGGCCAGTATTCAGGACAGTGCTGGAGGGCTGGCTATGTCGAATGCACATAACACACTCCCTGTACATGGTAAAGCACAGGCAGTGTCATGTTTGGCATCCCTTTTACTGTATGTGCGAGTCAGAGAGAGGTGTCATTCTCTGGGTCCCTACCATGTCAGTGTATGTGCTATGTTTTGTCTCTTTGCCAAGGCCTTGGCATACTGGGCATGCCTCCTTCTGCTTACATGGGCAGGCTCAGGTGGTTCCTCCTCTGAGTCCCTCTGTGCCTGTGCTGACCTTGGCAATGGTGGGGGGCTTTGTGGCATTGCCCCATGTTGTTCCTACTGCAGTTGTTTCCGCAGGATCATATTATGTAGCATGGCACATACTATGGACATTTGTTTCATAAGTTCATAGGGTTATAGGTAAGTACTAGGCTATCTGCTCAAGGGCATTTATAAGCCTAGCCAGAATGTGTTGGCTTTCGCCACCCCCTTAGATTAGTTCCCTGTGCCTCTGTCCAGCAGAGCCATTAGTTCCCTGTGCCATTGTCCAGCAGAGCCACTGCAGTGATCCCCGGGGTAAATTTTCTGTTTCGCATCCACCTGTCAAGGTTTCTCTTGAAGAGTGTTAGTGAGGGGCTCTGCCTGATGTATATTGGAATCCTGATCCAAAGCATGGGGAGTCTCTGGGACAGGAATCTATCTTTATTTATGGGTCTTTTTGAAAATAGATATGTATACAGACATCAATTTTTTATAAAGCATGTAGTAGGTTATTATAGATTTATAGATGATTTAATTTTTATTTGTTATGGTGGTTATGATTTATCTAATCAATTCATTAATGATTTAAATAATAATGAGTTTGGTATAAAATTTGATGACACACAAATAGGGGTGAAAGTTAACTTTTTAGATATTGCCCTGATGGGGGTAAATGGTAAAAAAATACAAACAAATATACATAGAAAATTTAATCAAATGAACTGGAAAATGTGTGGCAGTAGTTGTCACCCTATTCATACTTTAACAGCTATTCCTTATGGTGAGTTTATTAGAATCAAAAGACTTAGTAGTGATGACAAATTAGCTTTTAAAGAAGCCTCTAGGGCAGCTACTATGTTTATTGAGAGAGGCTACAATGAATGTAATGTTATGGATAGCCTCAATGAAGTATTTAATAAAAAGACTAAAATAAAAAATTCTGGGAATAAATATAGATATATTGGTCATATTGATAATAGATGTAATCAGGAGAAACTATTTTTTGTAACTAAATATACCAATTTTTCCTATATTGTTAATGGTATAATAAGAAAGTACTGGGATTTTGTAAAAAAAGAAATTAATTGACTTAAGAATGTGGAATTAGTTATATCATACAAAAGAGGTAAAAATATTCAAGATTTTTTAGTACATAGTATATTTAGAGAATCGAAAAGAACTATGTTACTTAATATTAATGAGATAGGAACTTTTCCTTGCAATAATTGTTCTATTTGTAAATATGTATGCACTGAGGTGAAAGAAATTAATGGAAAAAAATTCACCACTAGAGCTAAATATTCATGCTCTAGTATGGGAGTTATTTATGTTATCTTTTGCTCTTGTAAAAAATATTATATTGGTGAAACCAAGAGAGCTTTATCAAATAGAATAAAAGAACATGTGAGAGATGTAAGAAATAAAAAAATGAGTAGTCCTATTGCAGAACATTATAATAATGAACATCATGGTAATATGGATTGTATGAAGGTATCTGTATTAGAACTTGTTCCATTACATTTTAATAATGTTGTTTTTCAAAAAAATGTATTAAGACAAAAGGAATCTGTTCTTATTATGAAGTATAATACCTTGCATCCACATCGACTTAACAAGGAATGTAACTGGCAAAGTTTTAGTTAGTAGTTGTACCTTTAATTGTTTGAATTTTATTTAATTGATTAATTACTTAATTGTAGTAATTGATGAATTTTTTATATATATACTGTTTTGTATCTGTCTTATAACTTTTACTCTGTAAAGGCTGTGACCGAGGCGCTAGAGAAAGTTGGTCTGTTCATTAAATTTTATGAAAGTAGAGCTGTTACTCACTGGTATTTTTTGGTCGTTGCTTTATTCTGAACTTTTATAGTTGTGGTTATACTTGTCCTATTTATTGTTGTGGTGAGGTTTATATCTCTAGAGCATGTGGCTCTCCGGGATTTGTTTTTTTTTTGGGTGGAGCATGTCCATCAATTCTGGGTTGGACATGGCCTTGTATGTCAGGCAGAGATCACCTCTGAGTAAGCGGTATGCAACCGAGTACAGCTGGAGTTTCTTGAGTCAGGCTGCATGGGGCGTCTGTCTGAGGCCAGTAATCCTCTTGATGAAGTACTTTTGTGGTCTTTCCAGCTGTTGCAGGTGTCTTGTAAGGTACATCCTAAATGGGGCATTGTATTCTATGATGGGTCTAATGAGTGATGAGTAGAGAAGCACAATAACCTCTTTTGTTCTAGATGCAAACCCTTTTGTGATTAGGTGGGCCACATAGAAGGATTTTCTAACCACCTTGGCAATATGATTATCAAAGGAGAGATTACTATCTACCTGGGTCCTCAGATCCCTTATTACATTTTTTGTATTTAGGGGACTACCACCTATGTGGTAGTTTGCGGGTACTTTGTTTTTTCCAAAGTGGATGACTATGCACTTTTTGGCATTTAGCTTGAGTCCATGATTTTGACACAAGGTATCCGTCTCAATGAGACCCATCTGGAGGGTGTCTGTATCAGCTGGAGAATCAATTATGGCCCCTAGTTTGCAGTCATCTGCGAACTTGGTCAGCCATAGTCCTCCTATGCTTGCCTGTACCTTCTTAGAAGTATATACCAAACAGGAGGGGTCTTAGGACTGATCCCTGGGGGATGCCACTTGTAACTGGTTTAGAGTCGGACATACAGCCTGAAACTTTCACCATGTGGGTTATATCCAAGAGCCAGTTGGCAACCCATCTCATGATGTTGGGGTTTATGTTCAAGCTGGTGAGCTTGTCTATAACACTAGAATGGGGAATGGTGTTGAAAGCCTTTGCAAGGTCTAGGTAGGTTGTGTGGACCTCCTTTCCCTCATCTAATGCCTTGGTAACTGTCTCAAAGAAGTCCGCCAGGTTTAGGAGGCATGATCTGCCCTTAACAAAGCCAAACTGGGTAGGGTCCAAGGTTTGGAGGTTCCCAATGTCTCTGTTAATGAGTTCCATGATGATGCGTTCCATAGCCTTGCAGACCAGGCTAGTCAGGTTTATAGGGCAATAGCTCCCAGGGTCTGTTGTGGCTCCACCTTTGTGGAGTGGGATAACTGTTGCTGTGCGCCACTCTGTGGGTACGTAGCCTGTAGAGAGACTAAGTTTTAACAGTGTGTTTAGATGAGGCATTAGTTCATTTTGGAGCTCTTGTAAGACACAGCCTGGGACTCTGTCTGGTTCCATTGAAGTTGTGTTTTTGGCTTTGGATAGAGCTATTTTAACCTTTGTGTTGGTGATTGATGGGCCCCTACATTCTTCTGGTATGGTTATGGGCCCTTTAGGGGGTGAGAGTGGGGTGAAGTTTGCACTAAACTTGTCTGCCAGAATGTTGGCAATATCAGTCGGTTCAGTGTATTTTGTGCCATTCTGCACTAACTCAGAGCAGATCTGAGAGTCATTTGCCAGTGGGGACTGAGATTCATGTAGCTGGAGAGTACTGCAAGGCTCCACCAGATATATTAAGGCAGTGGAACCATGACTTGAGAATCCCAAACACATGCTCTATTATGATTCTGGTTTGTGCATGTGCCTCATTATGGAGTTCTTGTTCAGGTGTGTGTGCATTTCTGAGGGGTGTCATCAGCCACGGCTCTAGTGTGTAGTCAGCATCCCCCACTAGGTGGCCATATGGGATGTCCCCACTGGCAAATGACTGGTATAGCTGTGTCATATGCCAGATGTGGGAGTTGTGATAGCTTCCAGGGCTGCCAGCACACACATTCAAGATAATGCCCTGGGCATCACACACAACCTGGCAGTTGGAGGGGAAGCCCTTGCAGTTTATGTAGACCCTACCCAAGTCACTGGTTGGTGCTTTCATGTGTATGTGCATGGAGTCTATAGCACCCACTACCTCAGGGTATTCTGCTATTTGATGGAAGAGACGCATACTGCCGGTCAACACCTCACGGGTGTTGAGGAAATATATTTGTTCACTGGTATGTGCTGACATGGCATTCAGGAACTGGTGGAGTACCCTGAATGCTGATGCCTGTGAGATCTCCAAGATAGCCCCAGTTGCCCTTTGGAAGGTACCTGTGGCTAGTATTCTTAAGCATATACATACCTTGGTATCCCCTGGGATGGATTCCCCTCTTTTGGTTCTGTGTGTGAGGTGGGGCCAGCACAGCTGAACAATTTGCTGTAAGATGTCCCTGTCCACCCTATAGCGCTCCACTATCTCCAGCTCATGTAGGCCCTGGTAGGTTAGCCTGGGTCAGGACACTCTTTTCCTCCTCCTCACTGTGGGATTGTCATCAACATTTACTTTCTCACCACCCTCAGCCTCTTGCACATATTGATGTATAAGATTGACAGCAGCCCCTATCATTTTGTTAGTTTTGTCAGGTAAAATTTCCCCGTCTGTGTACACTGGTGATGTACAGTTTGTGGGAAAAAACAGAGTGAAAGGGGCTTGCATAATTTATAGTACTACGCTGGGCTGGACTGCTGCCTGTGTAATTGGCTTATTCTGATGCATTTCACCTGCCAGCTATACTAGTTCTCCTTGATTGCCTTCCTATTGCTGTTTTCCATTCCCATTGCCTTCCAGTTTAAGCCCCAAGGTACAGTTCACATACCTAATTTCCTGTTTTTTTTTTTTTTTTTTTTTTTTTAAACCCAGTGTGCAGTGCGGACACCCATTTAAGCAGGGAAACCAGGAAAACAGTGCTCAACAATGTGAGATACACCCCCTTCCTTAGCTCTGCTTAGGTAAGAGCAAACACGGGCCACAGGGCTCCAGTAAGTTTACACCAAGCATGACACACCCCCTACTGAAGTCATCCTCCTGTCCTGCTTACATGGCTTCCTATTCCTGCACCTGCACAATTAGGTGCAGGCTTCCAGTAGGTAAAAATCTGTGATTCAGTATAGGTCCCTTCATTTGCATACCCCAGTGTGCAGGTCCATAGTTACAATTCCCAAGCACACATTTTCCCCCAGGCAACCAGTGCTCCCTTGTCTTGTTTACATTCTGCCTGCCATTGACTATAATGGCAGAATGCATATTTCTGTTAAATGGCAGTTTTTCCCTTTTTTTTAATTTAATTTTATTTTTTTATTTTTATTTTTGGCACCCCGGTGTTTGCGCACTGCTACCTTTAGCTTAAACAGCCGAGATTGGCCAAATAAAATAAAAGTTTTATTTTTATAAAAAATTGTGTGGCTTTTAATGCCAATAATACATGCTTTTCACAAGTTGTCATGCCACCGTTTTGTCAGATGCAAAAATGTATTAGGATACTAGCCGAATACATTTTTGCACTGACACTGTTCTTATATGGAATCCGTTCAGCTTGCTGGATCACAAAATCACCTCATTTGCATGGTTTTCACCAGCAAATGAGATGATTTGCATCCTGAACAGAATTCTGTGCATGAACAGTATAGGGCAGTTTGTGCACGTGAAAACAGCCCTATGCTGGATCGCATGGCAGCCGTATTGCATGCAGGAGCAGCTATACTGTTCCTGCACAGAATTTGGCTGTTCGTGAATCTGGCCATAGAGTTTTCATTTTTCATTTTTCTCAAATACTAGGAAGTAAATGCAGTCTGCAATTTTCATTCTGGGGACAATTATTTCTTTACATGTCTGCTGGCTTGCAGCTATTCTAGATTACATTTGCAGGCTGTATATAAACATTTTTTAACATTTTTTTCATGTGGCATATTATCTAAAATGGAATAAAAGGGCTTTTAAAATCTTGTAATCCTCTAGGTGTTATGTTTATATTTTTCTTTTATATTTGTTAAATTAAAGTATATATTATTTTTAAGTAGCATAGACATTTTATGTTTACTTACATGTTGTTTAATGTTTCACATACAATATAAGTAACACTGGACATGTCTTCGGTAAAATTATCTAAATTTGCATCATCTCTTTAAGCCAAAATCTGATCTAGTAAATGTCTAATTGATCCTTTATAAGTAGTTTGGTTAATGGCTGCATCTTTGTCTACTGCCATTGGTTGGTTAACACTTCTCTGAGAAGAACTTACTTGACTATGTGTTAAAATTCTTAGGAATCATTTTGCAAAGTGGCTTGAGTAGATAAATCTCACAAATAATAAATAAGTATCAACCACTATCAAAGTAAATGTATAATAAGTAACCAGAAATGAGAAAAAATCAAGGAAGCCTGTATTATATCCCAACGCCTTGACTAGTATATATTGGTAACTGTCAACTCTCTTAGCACTTGCTTACACTCATCGTATGCCAAGAGGACTACTTTTAGGTGCATCTTACAGTAATCTAAATATAACTTAAATTAGTCAGCCTTCCATAAATGCCAAAAAATGCATAATAGTGGTGTTCTAGAAGACATATACCCCTTCATATTATGCATATGTATCATACCTACATGCAGTTAAAACATACCCATGGATATTAATTTGATATCTCAAATCTCATTTCTTATATATGCATACACACACACACACACACACACACACACACACACACATATATATATATATATATATATATATATATATATATATGAACATATATATATATATATATATATATATATATATATATATATATATATATATATATATATATATATATATATATATATATATATATATATATATATATATATATATATCATATATATATATATATATATATATATATATATATATATATATATATATATATTTTTAATAATTAATTATAGATTAATACTAGTTTCCTGTTTATTTATGCCTTAAATGTAGGGTGTTATTCATAGTAGTTACACATGTGTGTTAAGGAAATCTGAGCTGTTCACTTGTAAGTGCAGCAAAGGCATGATTCATAGAGGCCATTTATGCTAACACACTACACTTATGCAAATAAAGTAATAATGAAATGGTAATAAGAAATTATGTAAAATGTCATATGCTGTTAAAACATCCTACTGCCTTTTTGCAATTCAGGATGTGTTTCTGTGCAGTGTGCAGATTTGTTATAAAAAGTAGAACCTCACCTTTTCTACTTTGCAATCAACAAAGATGATATCTTCATGGCTAAAATTGTCTTTTCTCTGTTAGGATCCCCACCTGCTGCTGCATCATTTATCTACATAAAACAGCATGCAAAAGTAATATGCTGAAATTTGAGTCAGAAAACACTGTAATGAAAGTATTTCATCACAAATAAGTCAAAGATCTGAGTACTAAACTTTTCTGGTGACAAAACACCTATAGTCATATACACACACTGTAAGTGCAACTTCACCAAGCTAATTTTATGTTGTACTAACCTGCACAGCATCATCCAGAAATGCATAATCTCTAATCATTACATAATATTCCATTGATAATAGAGTGGTATACATTCCCTACCTTTTTTCTATTCATGCTTCCGTGATTTTTAATTTCTGAGTAACAATCATGGTAAAGCAATATGAATTCTGACAGCACAATACTTTGATCAAAATGCAGTACATCAGACTTCACTCACTTCAAACTATATACAAATATCCTTTATAGATAGTCTAGAAATGCAAAAAAGTATTGCAACCATTTATCTTCACGTTGTCATCAGTAATTCTCTATACATATCTGGTGCTACAGACATGAATTCCCATTTATAAATGATACTCATGTCATTATTATGAACATAAATCAACTACATCTGATATTCACATCAATGAAAAACACAATTCTCCCAGTAATAAGAGTTCCAGGGAAGTAAATAGTCTGGGAAGAAATAGACAGGCAATTGTTATGGCTAGGCTTGTATAGGCCCTAGGGCTGATAGCCTAGTACCAACCTATGAACCTATGAACCTATAAATCCAAGAATTAATAACCTTACTGCTAATTTTATCTTGCTTGATAAACTCCACACTTTCCCTAAACAGTTGCTACCTAACTCAGCTGATTCCAATTAAATATGGTGATATTAGTCTTATTTATGTAAAATCAGACTAATTTATGTGTTTTATATGCAAATTAGATTAAGTTACACTTATCTGTAGTGATCACAGTAATACGTGAGTACATCTGTCAAGAGATTCACTTAACTAGACTTCAGGTAGCTGTGATCAAGCTGAGGGAATTTTCATGTAGTATTTCATATGCACTTAAGGATTAACTTCAGAAAGCATACACATTTCATGAAAGTTGGTGTTTTTTAACAAAAGCTTTTGCATTTGCTTAGTTATCATGAATAACCAGTAGTTAGTTTATTTGCATATAGGCATAGCGGTGCTTTTTGTGAATAACAGCTACACAAGTGCAAACCTTGGGACTATGAATACCACCTTTAATTTAGCACCACAATTTTGTTAATATTCCCATTCATTTGTTACCGTCAAAGCCCTCCATATGTTGTTGTGTGAAATTCAGTAATAAAGGAATTATGCACCCAACCTGTCATGCCATTATGTAGTAAAGTGGGGGCAGGCATGTTTCCAGTAATCACTCATCCACACATTACAGTGCTATGATGCAGACTTTATAATATTGTACAATATAAAAATAATGTATGGTGGTCAAGTAATAGGGTGACAGTAATGTGAGCTACACTGTGCCCTGACAAAAAATGTCTGATACTTCATTTTAGTTTATATCAGCTGAACATTCTGTGTCATAGATGATGAAACACAGGCAAAAATTTTACAGAAGCTGTATAATTGTATCAATCAAGAGCAGCATTGCTATACCAACAAATCATTTTGGTAATGATCTCACAATAATAGCAAACAAACTACAATGTATTTTTATGTCCACACTTCACTCATGTGTACTTGTCCCAGCAGAAATCCATCTTTCTGAAAGGCCTGAGTAGGACAAGCACTTTTTACATGTGAGAAACATTATCCAAAATAAATTTCAACAGTATTTTATTATACTTTTTTTTCTCAAAAATTTTTTTATTAATTATATGAATAGCAAGACAATTAAAAGATTATACATAACAAGAAGGCATAAATGAACATATAACAATTCATCTAGTGATAACAACCTTCATGAGATTTTGATAAATTATTTAGAAATAAAACATACACCATATGTACACTATATACAAGTTAGGCAACCTGAAAAAAAAAAAAAAAAAAAAAAAAAAAAATGATTTAACATTAACTATTTAATATGTTTAAAATATTTTCTAACACAACCTTTCTAATAGCTTTTTTTTTTGGACTCCCACCTAAGTATCTTTGGGCATCAATAAATTTAAAAGCCATTTTCTGGAAAGTAACCCATTTTAATTTAGAACGATCAATCCAATTTTGTATTATATAAAGTTTTAGTAATGAGCAAATAAAAATGATAACATGAATATCAACTTTTGAAAGATGAATCAGTGGAATATGTAGAATAGCAAATTCCCACGTCAATGTGGATTTTTGATATCCCATTTTCTGCAGTCTGACTTTCAAAGATGTCCACAATCTGTGAGAAAAATGACAATACCATAGAATATGAAGGAGGTCTGCTTGGGGATGAGAACAGCATGAACACGAAGGGGACTTATTTGGGTTAAATTTATTTAATTTGATTGGGGTAAAGTAGGCATCATTATTAATCATTAATTGTGTGTATGCTAATTTTTTAAAAGGGATAAATTCCTTAGTGTGTCTAATAGCCAGGACTTTCTGAGATTCTGACAATTGGGGATTATAATTCAACCAAACATTAGATAAAATACAGTTGTGGTCCATCATTAAAGAATTAATTAATTTATATGAGTTTGAGAGCATTTTATCAGATGATGAAAGTATTTTGATAATCGTGTTAAGGTTTTTCAATTGTGAGTCTATAGGGACCAGACATACAAATTTGTTTTTAATTATTGCTCTTAGTTGTGTAAGAATTGGTGAGTAAATCCAGTTTACTTTCAATAACTTACGCCAGTCAGATAAAGGCAAGTCAAGATATTTCAAAACATCTCCTACTTTTAGATTTTTAATTAAAGGATAGTTTGTTAAGTTCAAAAGTTTATTGTCCAATAATATATTTGGGTTTAGATGAATTGGCTGAACATGGTGCAAGATCTTTTCTAGTTTACACATTTTGAGTAAGGTTTGGAAATCTCTAATCTTTTGTTTAAATACTGTAGATATATTTTTAATAAATAAACTATCCAGAGAGATAAAGGGAATAGCTTCAGGATTTAAATTATTAGAAATGACATAATTATACCATAATTTTATCCATAAAGAGTGATTTGGATAAGAAGTGTTATTGAATTTAGAGATAGTAAGAAGTTTATTGGATGAGACAATCAAATAATAGAGATAAAGATTAGGTAAACCCAAACCTCCCTTGTCCTTCGAAAATGCCAATCTAGAATAGGAAATTCTAACAGATTTAGGGAACCATATGCATTTTGCCAAAGCTTTATTTACAGACTCAAAAAAATTTTTTGAAATTATCTGATCAGATGATAATTGGTAAAGAAATTTAGGCAGAATATTCATTTTAATAATGGCCACCCTTGAAAGAAATGAAAGGTTTAGATGCTTCCATCTGTCCATATCAGACAATATAGAGTTCCATAATTTATTAATATTATTTTGAAAGGCAGATTTATTATTGTGTTCTAAGTTGATTCCTAAATATTTTATATTATAAGTAAACTGAAAATGATCGTCTGGAAACAAAAAAGATTTGTGTGCTAAATGATTTAAGGGAAAAATATGAGTTTTTGTAGAATTTAAAAGATAGTTGGAAACCAAAGAAAAATAATCAATAGAATTCATTATTTTTCTGTAATCAGATAATGCAGTTTGAAAGTAGATTACTAAATCATCCGCAAAAGCAGAGAAATGAATATTAGTATTAATAATTCTAGGGATGTTATGAAAAGTATTTTGAGTAATAAACAATAGCAAAGGTTCTAAATAAATGTTGAAAAGAAAAGGGGACAATGGACAACCCTGTCTTGTTCCTTTGGTGATCTTTATCGGAGCAGAAAATTGACCATTAATGTATAGTCTAGTAAACATATTCTTGTATAAAACTTTTAAAAAATTTATAAAGAATAAGGGAATATTAAAACATAACATAGTTTGAAATAGAAAGTTCCAACATACTCTGTCAAAGGCATTTGATGCATCTATAATCAAAGCATATATAGGGTTTGGATTTTTCTTAATGAGATGAAGTATAGTCTCTAAAGATAGAGTATTATCCCAAGCATGTCTCTGAGACATAAAACCTGATTGATCTGATGAGATAATTGAGGGTAAAATCCGTTTCAATCTGTTAGCCAGAATAGATGACAGAATCTTAATATCCACGTTAATTAAAGAAATGGGTCTATAATTTACTGGGTCAGATTTATCTTTATTATTTTTAGAATTAGAATGGTTTTGGATGTGTTCCAATGAATATCTGAGATATCATTAACTCTTATATGATTGTAAACTTTAAATAGAAAGGGAAGAACTGCCAATTTGAAAGTTTTGAAAAATTCTGGAGTAAAACCATCAGGTCCCGGAGATTTACCCAATTTAAGATTATCTATTGAATCCGAGATTTCTTGTACCGATATAGGGGTAGAAAGTAGTTTTTGCTGATTATCATTAAGTTTAGGGAACTGCAAAGAGTCTAAAAAGAATTTTGAGTGATTATCTTTAACAGAATTAGAAGAACCTGAATATAACTCAGTGTAAAGAGAGGTGAAAAGTTGAATAATCTCTTCATCAGTATTATATAATCTGTTATTATACGATAAAGATGTAATATTTGGATTTTTGAAGTTAACTTTAATAATTCTAGCTAACAATTTAGATGGAACCTGGGCCCACTCTGAATATGAAGCAAGTAGCTTTTGTTCAGCTAAGGAGAGGTTATTTTGGTGAAGCAGAATTAAATCTTTCTGACAATCAAAAATTTGTTTTTCTAAAGTAGCATCATAGTTCAGACTAAGATGATTTTCCAACGAAGAAATTCTTGATTTTAAGAATTCCTCTTTCTTAAAGTATTGTTTTTTGAAAAAAGCAGCTTTACTAATAAATAAACCTCTTAATCTTGCTTTACATGCAGCCCATTGTATGTCATAAGGAATGTCTGATGATTCAAGGCTATTCACCATTTCATTTAGGATTTCTGAAGCTTGTTTGCAAATATCCTCATTTGACAATAAGTTATTATTTAAGGTCCACTTATTAAACATAGTTTTATTTTTGATATTGGGTTTTATGTTCAATTTTAGTGAGATTCTTGAGTGATCCGAAAAGAATCTGGGTTCTGTAGTAAAGTCCACAATATATTTTGAAATATAATCTGAAATTAGAAAGAAGTCTAATCTGGACCACGAATGATAGCACTTAGAATAATAAGTATATATATCATTCTTGTTTATACTTTTAACAGTGCGGAGGGGATCTATTAAATTATATTCTGTCATCAAATCATTTATAGCCAGAGTAGATTGAAGATTATAGGTGACAGTGGAGCGGGAACGATCAATTACAGGGTTTATAACTGCATTCCAGTCACCACCCACTATAATATGATGATCCTTATAGGATGCAAGAATATTGTACATTTTTAAAATGAACAAATGTTGTGAATTACATGGGCCATATAGATTTAAAATGAATAAGGGTTTGTCCAAACCAACAATAGAAGCGGTAAATAGGCACCACCTCCCCTCATCATCAAATTTCTCATCAATAATATTCCCAATTAATTTTTGTTTAATGATTATAGCTACACCTCTGGAGTTAGATGAGTCACCTGAAGCTATAATCTTTTTGATCCATTTTTTTTAAACTCTTTATTCCAATCAATACGTGAAATATGGGTCTCTTGAATAAAACAAATGTTAGCCTGTGATTTAAAGATCATATGAAATAATAGTGACTTTTTCGCTTTATCTTGAATGCCTCTAACATTCCAAGAATCTAAAATTATGTCAACAGGCATATTCTACAAGTATATTCATTATTGATGCTATAAAAGTGAACTCAAGGTGCAAATCCAACACAACATTAAAAAGAAGAAGAAAAAAAATAAAAGAAAAAACAGTCTTTAAGTATTCAAGCAGGTCATCAAATAACATTTGTTGAAAAAAAAAGAAAAAAGGTTTTTCAAGAACCATAAAATGTATAATAATATCCTTTATCCTAACCCTAGTGCCTACCCACCAATCCCCCTGTGATAAAGGAAGAGCAGAAGAACATAAAAAAAACATTGTAATTATAGATAATAATAACCTCAAGTTAGAATACAAATTACTCAAAGGAAGCCTAACATAACATAAAGTCCGAGTAATACTACTAAAAATATATACAAAATTAACTAATTTCAAGACGCCCAATATGCTTAATCCCTACTTCTAATACTAATCTAAAGCTCCTATCCTTAAATTGAAATTTATAGTGATTAAATGTATTTCCTCAAGTATTTCAAGAGAAAGAGAAACAAGTAAATAATAAATAAATCACACTCTGCTTAACTAGAACACTCTATCATAAGAAGTAATACAATTAAAACTGAAAGATATGTAAGATAACATATATAATTATAACAAAACCAACTGGTAACATAATATAAGTAAATAAGCATTGCATTACTGAACTAAAGATAATAGTCATGCACTATCTACTGTACCTTCTTTAGTACTTTAGTGATAATTTCATTAATCAACATGACCATTAGTATGATAAAAGCACTAATACCTGTAGAATGAGTATTTAGTTATAGTTCAAATAAAGCAAAAAACAACTACCAAGCAACCATATCTCAAAATGAAAAACAATTCAGTCTGGAGATGCATCTATTAACTAGATAATAGTAGTACAGGAACTATTCAAAATGAAATATTATACGCTGTAAGGTTTTTAACACTAGTTATTATACATGAATAAAGTATAATTATATTATTAAATAGTAACTTAAACAGCATCATATATACTGGACTGAATGTACTACAATGTGCATACATATAATTTTAAATCTACTTTTTGAATATTTTACTAATGACTCTGTTAGGTTATGTAGCCATACTATTCTTCTAAGCTATAGATATAACATAGCAAAACAGCATGAAAAGACAAGGCTTTTAAAGTAAACATTTTGAAAATCTAATTAAAACAGAAACAAGCAAGCTAAATGCAGTAGATCTAAGGGCTTAAATATATACAGGTAGATTCAGCTAATCATATTAAAGATAGTTATTTCAAACCTTTCAAATAAGTAAAGGCTTTCTTAAACATAAACTACTAATCATAAATATCACATCCAGCCTCTGAGAAGAAAGAGAGCAGAGAATAGAAAGAACATGAAACTTTCATATGAACAGGTATACTCTGTAACATTTGTCAAATTAAACACTTCAGCATCGTATAAAATATTGTATGAAAAAATATTCTAAATAGGAAAATATGTTCATTTCTTTACACATCCTTTAGAATTTTAATATATAAAACTAACCTGTTCATTTGTTTCCAGAAACATTTTCACTCTGCTTTATGAAAGTAGCAGCTTGCTTTGAAGTCATGCAGTCACACTAAAAGTCACTGAATATATTATGTGACATGAATCTGTTTAAATTTAAAAAGCAACCTTCATTTATGAAGAGAAAACACTTTAAATAATAGCCAGATCTCCTAAAAAGTTAGTGCTATTGAATGCTTGTTGAAAACAAGCAGACTTGTGTATTTGAAACTGTCCTTCTTTCCTCACAAATGATGACATCACCATCCATCTCAGAGAGACTGTAGTGTGCGCATGTTCATGCAGAGCATCAGCTGGAACTCTGAGGGGAAGATTTTCTTGCTAGAATGTTGAGATGGAATGTTTTTCCCTCCAAAAATCATTTAGCTTACACAGAAAGCTGTAACTCAAAAGCTTGTAGTAAAATTAACATATTATCTATTTACACAGCAAGCATATGTGAGAGAAAGAGAAAAAAGTAAATACAGCAATTTAAATGCTTCTATTAATCCACACAAATCTAACAAGCATAAATCCTGTCACTGCACACTGTCACACCAAATCCATCATGTGTAAATTACATGACAAGTTCTTAAGCTAATATAATTATGTCACACCAGAATTACAAATCATGTAACACAAATACTGTCAGAGTAAAGAAAAGAAAAGATCAAACCTTTTTGTAGTTCTTTAACAGTAGAATATTAAGATACAGTGTCAGGAAGCTTTTTAAATGTTTTAAGAAAAATGTCTTTTGCATCTTTAGGATCTGAACATACAAACCTTTTGTCATTAGCTGTGAAAGACAAGGTATTAGGATAAGCCATTCGAAATCTAATCCCTCTTTTTATCAAGTCAGCACAATAGGAGGCTAGTTTTTGTCTATTTAATTTGATCTGTGCAGGAAGATCTTGAGAAAATGATAGTTTGTGAGACTTCCATATGAATTGTTTCTTTGTTTTAGCAGTTTCTAGGATCTGGAAAGTGTCTTGAAAGTTTAGTAACTTAGTATAAATTAACCTTGGTGTGTAAGAATCTTGCTTTGTACGCAGTGCTCTGTGTGCTCTCTCTACAATTATAGATTTTGAAGAAGCTTCACAATTTAACAGTGTTTCAAAGATATTTTTAGTCACAGATAACAAGTTTTTATTGTCATAAGATTCAGGTAAACCACGAATAATGATGTTATTTCTTCGACTCCTGGCTTCCAGATCCAATATTTTAGCTTGTAAATCTGAAATAGTTTTATCTCTAGATTTAAAGTCACTTTCCAATAAGTCTGTTTTAACCTCCAAAGTTAAGATTTTATTTTCAATAGTAACAATACTATCGTTTATTTGCTTTAAAGATTTACTAAAGTCTGCAAACTGTTCTGAAAAGTTTTGTATAGCACTTTGGATTGGTTTTAATGCTATTTTTAGTTCTTCTAAAAGGAAATTTGAGTAATTTAAATCTTTATTACTTACTTTAAAAGTTTCTGTAGGTTGTTTAGATGATTTCAGTCTTTTGAACCTGAATCTTTTCAGGAGAGAGCATTGAAGTATATTTGGCCTTTGTAGGCTGAGTCTCCATGGAGTCAGATTTTGTAGCCATGCCCAGAAATGGAATGCAGTCAACAGGATACCAGGAACCAGGAATAGACTGGAGCAGTAGGAGTCCCAGCAGCAGAGAGACCAAGAATGTTCTGAGGTAAAATAAATCCCAGGATAATAAGTCCAGAAGAAAAAATAATCCAAATGCGTAGAAAAAGATTTATAAAATCTTTTAGTATAAAAATTTGAGGAAAAAGGTTGATATAAAGTTGTAAAAAAAAACAAAAGTTAAATAGCTGTGAGGAGCTCAGAGAGTAAGGACTAGACTAGTCGGCGGCCATCTTGGAATCCCAGTATTTTATTATACTATGTTGCTGCTGTAAGTAGTGTAAACAAAATAATTTAGTGTGGGCCAGAAGCAATAATGACATATAGCTAGGGTTTATGGAGAAATGTTGCTGAATACAGAAGGTAGTGATACTTTTCTGTTTTGTATATACAAGCTCATATTTTAAGCTCATAAACAAACTTACAATTGTGAACAAATATATCCATGCAAACCTTTCAAAATATATAAATATATTTGCAGCTGGGTCGTATACTACTTTTCCATATTTCTTTATGTATTTTTTCATCAGATATTTCTGCTTAAGGCATATTATTGATTTCTCTTATTCTTTGTATTTAAGGAGATCTTAAAGTGCAAAATCATATGACTGTCTGCCAGATGTAAGCTATATGTGTGTATTGGGTCTATATCACGTCGTCGAAATGACAGAAGTCCGAACACCATATGCTCGAACTTCTAACTTCAAAGTGCAATACCATCGAAGGCTTTGAACTGCGATTTTTTCCCATGGAAAAAAAAAACACTGTTCTAAGAAACACACACACAACACAAGCACACCAAAAAAACAGCAATCCACACACACATACACTTAAAATCCTACATATAATCATTCACTAAACTGTACATACACTACTATCTATCACCTTACCTTAACCCAAACCCTAACCCTAAGGTCTGTCACTATCACACACTCACCTGACCCACACCCTAACCCTAACTCACCTATCCTGCCCTAACCCTAAAGTCTGTCACTACTGCACACCCACCTCACCCGCACCCTAACCCTAAGTCACCTAACCCATGCCATAACCCTAACGTCCACACAATCGCACACTTACCAGAACCCAACCCATAACTTTCCACCACAGTGCTGAAAACCGCGAAGCCACAGAAACAGCCCACCGAATTCTTTCCATGGGAAAGAATTCATTGTTCCACGGCTTCTCGATAATCAGTTTTCGAACTTCACAGTTCGAACATATGGTGCTCGAGCTGCTGAAGTTTTGACGAACTTATAGGAACCCATGTATATTATCTAAAACCTCACATAACTTTAATTAACTCACAAGACCAGACAAACTGCAATTTGAATTCACATATTTGTAGTTCACATACTTTCCCTGGGGTTTATTAACAATCATGTAGTTGCTGTACTACACCTACATGATGTGAGTGTCTTAGTGCAATAAGCAGCACTGCTAATCGAATATGCATGCTGCTCATTGCGCCTATGCATTTGCAAGAACCTTCTTGTTGTCAACAATAGCGTTTGTGGCCATGGAAAGGTTTTTATATGAATAAACACAGAAGGTAAATAAAATGGCTTCCTTACAGACAAATCTAAGATACAGGCATGTGATATAGCCCTGAAATAATGATAGCATGTATAGTGAAAAAATTCCAAATGAGGGGAAGTGAAATGGAGGAATTATATACAAAGAATAATGGTTTGTAATGCATAATAATTCATAAGGCAGGGGGACTCTATAAAGTGTAGTTATATACCACAGCTAAACATTTCTATCATAAATCCTGCTACATTGATGTAATGATAGTTACAATTTCAATGACAAAGCTGGTATTATACACATAAATAAAAACTGACATGCTAACAATGTGCTAGGGTTGTAAAGCTCAGTGAAGCAAGGGGGAGTTAAAATGTGATCTATGTGTTAATAAAATGATGAGTTGAGATAACAGTTAGCAAGGACAGATGATAAGTAATGGGATGAATGCAAAAACTGCTGTCATTGCATATGAGATGTATATATAGAGATACACTCCACCTTAGCATGTTGTTGTTGTTGTGTCTTTCGGCTTTTCCCGGTTAGGGGTAGCCACAGCGGAACTCCAGTCTGCTAAAGATTGGCAGTAGATTTTTACATGCCAAGTTGCCAGCCCTGATGCACAACCTTCAACGAAGGTATGCCCATTCATGCATGTCTCCACAGAAGACGCTTTAGCTGAGAATCGAACAGGACAACGTCTTACTGTGAGGAGACAACGCTACCGCAGCACCACGTATATATAAGAATAAATGAACCTTGCAGCTGTAATGTCATGCATATCAACAATGGTCAAGTTTTTGCAATAGGTCAATTTTTTCCCTATAGGAAGGATTTTTATCATCTATAAATTTGTAATAGATAAGCAAGTGATATATAGTCACATAAATATTAAATGATAATATGATGACACACAACATACACTAAGTGTCAAATGACAACTCAGACTAGATTACATTACATGATTTCAGGTTTTCCACTGATGATTTGCAAACATCTCAAGCATCATTATGCTGGGCATGCTCACATGGAATTACAGGGAACAGTAAAATAACAGCTATTCAACATCACCAACCTAGAAAATATTGTAATAGAGGACCAATCAGAGTTTCTTCTGGTCTGTCTGCATGTCATACAGAAAGAAACATTTATGGATGCCCTCATCTGCCATTAAGCTGTAGAGTGTGATGAAAACAATAGCAGTAATAAAGAAATATCCTGATGAAGACATGTAAAAGACAGCATAATTCTTTTGGAAATTGGTAATGCCTATAAGTAATGAATGACATAAACCTTCACAGCATGTCATTTATGAACACATACAAAGACAGACATCAGATAGATGCATACCAACCATGGACGCCACAGAAAAATGCATATCAGTTATGTCATGAAGAACATCCTTCAAGAGACAGCACTTTCCAATCATAAGGGATATGAATGGCATACTTGAAGGACAAGGCCTGAAACAGATGGCCCTCTAATTGTGCTATAACTATTGCATGCGTATGTATAAGTCACTGCTGTCTGACAGACAGATGTTACCAGATTCAAACCCCCTGCTTATTATAGTAGGTTCTCTCTAAACCTCGTTATTGACTGCATGTGCCACATCAGCTAGCAATGAAGGCTGTCACAAAAAACTGATCTGAATGTGTGCATTAAGAAAGGAGTTACAAATATAATATGAACAATTGGATTTATTCAGAAAGCTGTAAAGGAGCTACATATCTTACTGTCCATACAGCAGTGAGGAGTACAGTATCAATGCTTCTTTCACAAGGAAGTTGATTCCATCATGTACCACACACACACACACACACACACACACACACACACACACACACACACACACACACACACACACACACACACACACACACACACTGTTCCAGAAATGAACCACAGAGTATATGTTATATGAACCAGTACTCAATGCACATGCCACCAGAGCTGTCACAGCATGACATGCCCCAAATAGCCATTTCACTGTCATGCAGTTATAGCCTGTGGCAGTATATCATTGTCCAACACAAAAATGGATAAGAATAACTACATAAAATAGTGTTTCTGAAATCTCAGTGCATTCATTTAATGTTACTGTTTCAGGAATTGAACAGCAAGATATGTGACTGTACCTACTAATGACATGTAGATGAACTGCAAGTGCCACAGCAGAAGTCTTAGCACAATTGAGACACCCCACCTACTCTAGCTTATTACAATGGATGTATGTGTTATAAATACCTTTTTTTAGATATAAGAGATGGTGGAGGCCCCTCCCACTGTAAATGGGCACATTATAACAGTGGTGCATGCTATTCATGCATTACAGTATAAGGTCACACAATGCAAACAGTCACTGACTGTGGATGTTTAACACCTGAGCATTTGACAAAAGACAATACACGATACTGTACAGGATGAAGGAACCATGGTGGAAGTGTCATTATAATTGTGGTATATATCAGTATGTCAAGGCATTACATTGTGTTATTGCTGCAAGGGATATGTGTGCCTGTAATTGCTGTACTAAGTCAACAACATGCAGAATGTCATCTCATTCCCTTGTGCCAGAGGATAATGCATCCTACATATATAGTATAAGGAAAATGTAATCACATGTCACCATTACTCTGAATAAGAGCATTGCTATGTGAGAAATTACCATAGCTTTTTGTAAGAGGAATCAACATCTATACATGTACACAGCAAATGTATTTTACAGCAGTGTTTGCAATATGTACAGTCATAATAAGACTGACACAATGTAGTCTAAGCAGTAATGGCTAGATTTGAACTAACTACCTAAGATCACAAGCAAGATATTAGTTCCTGAATCACAAGCAAAACATGACATGTTTTGGTGCAACTGGGGCAGTGCACATTTAAATGGATGACATCATCAGTGTTTATTAGCCAGGTGCGTATGCTAAAATGTGGTCAAAGTGCACATCAGCACTGTATATCAACACATCATATATGCATTTTAAGAATAGTACACAGAGTATGAGGGTGAAAGATACACTAAAATAGAAAAACATGGCTTCAGAAAGCAACCAGTAGTTTTAAAGTGCATAAAGTGCTTTTCGTTTAATAAAATCAAACTTCTTCAGATGTGTCTGAAGAAGTTTGATTTTATTAAACAAAAAGCACTTTATGCACTTTAATACTACTGGTTGCTTTCTGGAGCCATTTTTTTTCTATTTTAGTAGTTTATTTTGTGTTTTTTCGGTGAAAGACACACTCACAGCTGGCCTCAATCGTCCTGCATATGCAGTTACAAAATGTACAAAGCACAGTATCAAAGTCATGCACCACAGGAGAATGTACACTCCAGCTGGGAGATACTGGAGTTATGCTAGAATTATATAATCACTGTGTGGTCAGAAACGTATTTTTCATGGTGATATGGATTTGCAAATGTAACAGTGTGCCACTGAAAATCCATCTCATAAGTTGAGGTGTATATAAAGGTGGCTGTGAGGTGATCAATGGTATATTACAGTAGCCACAATCACAGTATTTAAGAAGGAATGGAACCACCTACCTATCCAGTTACACCATATAAACAGCACATTATCAGCTACCAGCACTACAAAAGAGTGCTGAGTACAAGTGAGACATACAGCATCATAGGAAGGGATGACTTCAGTAGTGTTTTGCTGAGGAGATGTGTCTGGTAAAATTACTTTTGCAGCCATCTGATGTTGTAAAGGTTGCACTGCAAAAGTGAATAAACCAAATATGAATTCATTTACAGACACACACACACACACACACACACACACACACACACACACACACACACACACACACACACACACACACACACACACACACACACACAGTTGTAGAAGTTAAGGACTGCTGTATTTTAACCTCCTACCTATCTGTTTACATATTCGAGAGAGTAGTGTAAGAAACGCAAGCACCACAGGAGAAGTCTGACATCTAAAGTGCAACAATTCACTTTAGAAAAAAATGACCTCATCAGTTTGCTGTGCCAGGGGTGTTAGCAAAGAATATAATTTTGTAATCATGTGCTCTTATTGCTGCCCCCTCTAAACCACCTATCATTTAAAAAGTGGAACCCTCCAAAATTATTTTCATCATTTCCTTCTAAAAACATTATTTTTTTTTCATTCTATGAAAATTGAAGCATTCATTTAGACAGTTGTGGACATAGTGTGGCCTAAAAAAGCAATGTATAGAAAATTGTAATCAGTGGAGTACAGAGAGTATGCCTAGTTACACTCTTGTGTTGCAAGGAAGTTGTTGTTGTGAAAGGTGGGATTAGGGAATGTTGGAGTTGTCTAGCAGTTTAAAATGTTTACTCAGAGTAGAAGCTGATTGATACCCTTGACCACCTAACTGTAAACACCCCCTTATACACACACACACACACACACACACACATTCCCAATCCTGAACCCTAAAACTCCTACCTATCTAGCTACACAATGTAGAGAACACTGTTAATCACAAGTGCTACAGAAGAGGTTAGTATCTTAGAAGGAGAGAGTGCACTTTTGTCAGGATGACCTAATCAGTGAGTCGCAAAGAGCATGTTTCTGTAAAAAGTGGGATAAGAGAGCTGTGTGCACAGAGAATTCTATTCTATTCATGGGAAGTGGATGCAGTAAAATAATAATACAAACACACGTTTCCTAAGTTGAGCATCAAACTGCCTACCTATCTAGTTACACAATATAGAGAGCATTGTATTAGGCACAAGTGCCACAGGAGAAGACTAACCTTAGCAATCTGAAATAGCACACCTGAAGTTCTGGAAAAGCCACTATTTTGTAACAAATAGTACTGTGTATCACTGGTTGCACAACAAATGCATACGTGTGCACAGGACAATGTAAAATCACTATGATTGTCACATGTAATTCCATTCTTCTCTACTAAAATTTAGATACTGTCCTTCATGTACAGTACATTACTGTGAGGGACATTGACATGTTTTGCTCTATGGGATGCCATGGATTATCAATAAAACTTTCCTGCAAATTCATTTGGAAATATTAGCCTGCTTGTATTGTCTCATACATGTACTATGTACATTGGCAAGACAAGCATACAAGGCATGGATAGGACAGTACACTGCAGCGCAACTATCATGGATTATGTGAGAATAGGTTAACCAAACATAATACAGTTGCAAGTTAAACATTCTAGAGCAGACATACTTTAAACAAATTAATTAATTAAGTTAACATCATTGTGAAATCAAGATCGCCTATTGACACTATAAATACAGACATACAAACATTGTACAAACTAAAACAAAAATGATGTTATTTTCTTATCTTGTTTTTTTTTTTGTTACTCTTTGAGCACATTAATCAAAATGATGAGCAATATGGAGGGCCAAGGGCAGTACCAAAATATCAGGACCTACCATGGACTCTGAGAAAATTCGGCAGGGTGTACAATCTAAAACAAAACTCCACCAACGTAAAAATACTGAAAAAAATTAATACAAATTCACAAATACAGAACATTGTCCAAAGAAATATATACATTGGACTTCTTCAGAACAATACAAAATCTGCATAATGTAGTTTAAATACCAGACGTCACATAGTATTCACTGTTGTCAGATTTGTATATGATGGAAAGGTATTAATATGTCATAACATAAACAAATCTCACTGCTATGATATAAAAAATGCAGCCTTTATTTCCCTATGATGTATAGCTAATGCTTGTTTATTCACATGCTTGCATTTAACAATATGTATTGCTGAAGAAAAGTTGTTGATTTCTTGTCCCTACTTATTTGTGAACGATTGCTTCTATAATTGTCGAACCTCACTGTATTTCAGTTATTATTGTCATTAAACCAGTGGAAGCATTAGGTACTTCAGTCTTGCTTTTTGGTGTAGTTGTGCAAATGAGGGTATAAATGACCCGCCCCATGTTTTATTGGTGACGATCAATTGAAATGCATGAGTCAAAGTGTTGGTTCTAATATATAGCTGTATATAGTAAATATCTGAAAGAGCAGATATTACTGACATAACTGTACATCTCAGCTGAATACTCTGCTTAGGGGCATATGCAAGTTTCCATATGATAGTAACTAGTTATATAACATTTTTTTTTCTTTACAGGCTCCATGCTTACCTTGTTATTACTGTAGGCACAGATTGTGTCCATGGGGGTTGACCCTGTCTGATGCTATCAGAACACAGCCATTATATGGATAAGTAAAAGTTGTGAAGTCTGACAGGCATCGTTTTTCCTACTTCTATGTGTGTAGGATCTCAGGCTTTGACCTATGTAGTGATTGTATGTTCTGTCCTTTGTTCTTAGCCAGAGCCACAGCATACTTTGTATGTCTCCATCTGCCAGTACCATTTTTAGCTGATGGTTCCTCCCACAGACTCCTCATCTGTACCTAATGCTGGTCCTGCTTGTGGTCCTTAAAACTGCGGTCCTGCCTCTTGCAGAAACTGTTTCCTTAAATTTATATCATGGAAAATGGCAAAGACTATAACTATTTGGGCAGAGATACTAGGGTTGAACTGTAGTGCTCCTACTTATGTGTCTAGACACCAGAACCTTGATTTAAGCAATCCAAACACATGTTCTATGATATTCCTAGTTTGAGCATGAGCCACATTGTATCCTTGGTCAGTGTGGATTCTGGGTTTTTCATGGTTGTCATGAGCCAGGGCTCCAATGTAAAACCTGTATTCACTACTAAATGCCCTTGGGAAATGTCACACCAAGCAAACCTGGTGTACAGCTTTCAGGTGTGCATATGTGTCAGTTGTGGAAACTGTTTAGGCTACCTGCACAGACATTGTAGATGATTTCTTGGATAATATACACAATTTGATATTTTATAGAGTGGAAACCATTTCTGTTAATATACCCCCTCCCCTGTTCCCCAGGTGGGGCTTTTAATTCTATGTGTGTGCAATTTGTAACACTTCAGGGAAGTGTGCTACTGCATAGATTTCCTGCATGGCTCTTGTTCTCCTCTTTGGGGTGTGTGAGAATCAAATGTGATCCCTTGCATGTAGAAGCATTACATTAAAAAACTGATGCAATATTCTTGAGGCTGATACCTTCAACATCCATAAAATATTCCCTGTGGTTCTCTGAAAATTATCAGTAGCTAGTATATGTAATGCCAAACATATGTGCTATGTTCTCCACAATTTTCCTGGGGTCTGAGGTATGCAGCCACAGAAACTGCATATTAACTGCAGTGGCTGCTTGCCCACCCTGTATCTCTCAGCAGTTTCTGTACCATGCAGTCCATGATAAGTCAGAAGAGGTTTAAACACCCTTCTCCATCTTGCACAAGGCCTGGCAGCAGCCTGATTTAAAGCCTGTTGCACATACAGCATAATAATAGTGACAGCAACCCATAGAATGTTTTTTTCCTAAGTGTATTCATGCTGCATTCCAAAGAGTTTTGGTGTACAGGGCAAAAGCCTACAATGAGAGTACATAACTGCTTTACAGCTTCTGGCATAGCTCTTGCATATTGGATTGGTTAATTAGTATGTACACTGGCTCTTTATGCTGTCATTAGCATATTCTGCCATTTATCTGAGTCTGGAGGATCTACACGTCATGTAGAGTCATTTAATGAATACTAAACAGTGCCAATACAATAGCTAAACTTCTTGTAGCTGTTAATGAATCCAGTCCTTTGTCTGCTCTGTTTACATGCAACTGTGACAAAAGAGGCACGCCTAAGCAGTGGCAACCCCCCTTACTGCATCTCCAATGTGGGAATCATGTCCCCACATCCCCATATACTTTATTATTCCCATTGCAATGACTGTATACCTCAAAAAACAGAATTCATTGAAAATCAATGTGAAGCCTGCATTTCTCAGTATTTCTACAGCTGGCAAGAGTTGACATTCCTATGTATTACATGCCTGCAGCATAAGGCTCTAATGAATACAATGGCAATCACTGATTTACATAAGAAATCACTGCAAGATTTTTTTTAAGTGTGTACCAGCATTAGTCCCTTTAGCCATTCAGTTGCTGTATGTATATATATATATATATATATATATATATATATATATATATATATATATATATATATATATATATATATATATATATATATATATATATAGCTATATATATGTATACACACACATACACACACACACACACACACACACACACACACACACACACACACACACACACACACACACACACACACACATATATATATATATATATATGTATATTTGTATATACATATACACACACACACACACACACACACGCATGCACACACACACACACACACACACACACACACACACACACACACACACACACACACATATATATATATATATATATATATATATATATATATATATATATATATATATATATATATATATATATATGGGTCCCCTTCATAACATTGACATTTCATAACATTAAATTTCATAAGACTGAGACCAAAACATCGAAATCCCAAAACACTGAAAACCCAAAACATTGAAAAGTCATTGAAAATGTGCTTCATAACATGGAAAACTACAATGCATATATAAATAACATCCTCTCCACCTACAACAATGCCTAACTAACAAACACACTTTCTATTATGTTTCTGCAGGGGGGCAAGCCCCCCCCCCAGCACCCCCCCCCGTAAATTAAATATACCAACTCCAAGATCGCACTACAGTGAAAAAAGTTAATTTCCTAACCTCACTGTAACTCAATACACTGAGGTTAGGAAATTAACTTTTTTAATGTTGAGGTTTCTGGAGCATGTGGTGTGGAGGGATTGGGATTTCTTTATATGTAGCATTTCTAACAGAGCTGGGTCAGATATGGCTTTGTAAGTCAAGCAGAGTTTGCCTCTAAGTAGGTGATATGAGACAGAGAATAGTTGGAGTTTTTTTTAGTCTGTCCATATAGGACAAATATTTAAGGCCTAGGATCCTCTTTGTGAGTTACTTTTGTGGCCTTTCCAGTTGTTGCAGGTGCTGAGTGAGGTACATGCCAAATGGGACATTGCACTTAATGACTGGCCTAATGAGGGAAGAGTAGAAGGAGACAACGACCTATTTCTTCCTGGATGCAAAACCCTTAGTAATGAGATGTGCCACATAGAAGGACTTTCTGACCACAGTGGCAATGTAGTGGTCAAAAGAGAGGTTGGTGTCAACCTGTGTTTCCAGATCTCTTATAATGCCTTCTGTGTTCAGTGGACTACCATTGATGTGGTAATTCATGTGAACCAGGTTATTTCCAAAGGGGATGACGACACATTTATTTGCATTGAGCTTAAGCCATGGTTCTGACACCAATCGTTGGTCTCATTGAGGCCTTTCTGCAGGATGTCAACATTACTTGGGGAGTTAATAATAGCTTTCAACTTGCAATCATCTGCTAACTCTGTCAGCCATAGTTCCCTTCATGTTGTCCTGGACTTCAGAGAAGTAGATACCACACAGGAGAGGATCCAGGACCGAACCCTGTGGGACTCCACTCATGACTGGTCACCAGTCTGACTTGGAGTCAGCTACTTTCACACTGTGGGTTCTACCTGTGAGCCAGTTTGCAACCCACCTAGTGATATAGGGGTGGATGCCTAGCTTAGTGAGTTTTTCTATGATTTCTGAGTGGGGAATGGTGTCAAAGGATTTGGCCAGATCAAGGTAGGCTGTATGAACCACCTTGCCTTCATCCACAGCTCTAGTGATTGACTCAAGGAAGTTGACCAAGTTGAGCAGGCATGATCTACCCTTCACAAAACCAAACTGTGGGATTCAGAGTTTGGAGATTCCCTGTATCCCAGTTTATTAGGTCCATGATAATGGGTTCCATAGCTTTGCATATCAGACTCATCAATGTAGGTAAAACCAAAATAACCCTTTGGGAACATGTTAGAGAACACATGTATGCTTTAAATAAAGAAGACAAGGGTAATGCGTTGGCCAGACATATTATGAATCAGGGTATGACACATAATTTTAAGTTCAGGGCAGTAGAGTTGGTCAAGAAAATGGGTAGACTAGGAGATGGTAAGAATTATACAGAAGACCAGGAAAATAGATGGATAATGTGACTACAAGCACATAGAGCACATGGTCTAAATGATAAGATAATGCTTAACCCCTTTCTAGCAGCTTGATCTTTTGCACATTAGGTATATTAATATTTGATAATATCTGATAGGTTGAGATAGACTTAGTGATAGAGCATGTTTTTAGGTATATTATTCTGTTTTTTATTTGCTAGGGATTATATTTATTTAATTGTCATATTGACTGATTTTAAAGTGTTTCTGTAGTTAATCGTGATAGTTTTTTATTAATATACTTTTATAAGTTTCCTATATACATTGTATACATTTTAGACGTATTTTGAACACATATCTATAAACTATGGAAGTTTTAGCTTACTGCTATGTATGGATCCAATTAATTTAGTGATGTCATGATTATGTCTCACATCTAATTGGAAGGTATAGGGGTAATGATGTATTTAAACTAGGTGAATGACTACTGTTTTATGAAAGTCTGAAGAAACATTCTTTGCAACGTGAAAGCGCTTACTATGTTTTATTTGGTGTTTTGGTGTATTAAACATTTCTTGATCAGCTGTGGTGTTGCCTCTTTCATTGATATTTGGATTACTACTGTTGTTCTTAAGAGGCACTTTATCCTAGACTGCTTTGTTTTTTGATTATTGTCATACCCACCTCGGCTACATAATCCAAGGGCTACTCCATGTCTTTTTTCATGTAGTCCAGGAAGGTACATCTCAGGTCATTTACACCCACATGTACAATGACAGAGTCATAGTTGTACCTGTTGTTGAGGGACCTGAGAGCATGTGTTATGTGGTGGATCCTAGCGCCAGGTAGCTGACTGTTACTTTATCCTTATTCAACCTAGTGAGTGGGACATCAGTGTGCCTCACTATCGAGTCACCTATGACTAGTGTGTTGGGGATGCTGTTTTACCTTAGGGGCTTTGGTTGAGTGGCACACTGTTTAGGAGAGTTATGTGTCTCATGATTAGTGTTGTGTTTTGGTGGTGGAGTGCTTTTCTGCCTTGGTGGTCTCTGCTGTTTGGGTCAATTTTTAATGAGAGGCTCCATAAAGGTGGATGTGCGGTTTGTGTTTTTATGTGAAGGCAGTGCTGTCGTGTTCTGGAGGGCTATATGTTCCATGTGGTGTGGTGCAAGTGTTGACCTTCTCCTCTTGACCAGCTATTCTGGTCTTGGCTGGAGAGTGAGTGGCTTCAAATTTGGATTTATAGGTTCATCTCTCTCAAGTCTGAGTGTTGGGAGGTAAGAGGAGGGGGTTGTCAGTGTACATGGGGCAGTTCTTACATTGCCTCAGGATGCCCAAGTTCACCAGGTTAATTGGAGAAATCACAGGGTACTGACCATTAGACATACCTGGAGGAGGGTTTTTAATAATAAGTACTGGAGCTGTTTCGTTGAAGAACATTTAGTGCTGGTAGCAAGTTTATGTGCTACAATAATTGGTACAAGAAGTCTGGTAAAGTGTTTGATTAATAAGCTAGTAAAAGTGCAGGAGAGGAGAGAACTAGTAGATGTAAGGGAAAAATTGAAGAGCAGACTTTGACACTGCTCAGAAGCTTACAAACAGTCCTGGATACAGCAAATTTATATCTGGACTAGACAAGTTACAGGAATGATGGGAAACAAGCACAAATGTGGGCTTTTAAACCAGAAAGTTGAAAGAGATGGAAAAACTGCCCAAACGGCCAATAAACTACAATTTCTGGGCCAGAAACCACTCCTCCTGTGGTAGGTAGGCTACCTAGTGCTTACCACTCCCACTGATAAGCTAGAAGGCTTCCCTCCAACACAGAAAGGCTTGCGAGGCTCAGAAGCTTAGAAACAGTCCTGAATACAGCAAATCTGTATCTGGACTAGACTAGTTAAAGGAAAGGCAGGAAACAAGCTTAGAATTTTGAAATTGCTTTTTTTACAGAAAAGCAGCTAAAACAGCACTAAAATCAATTCAAGTGCAGTGCAAGCTAGCACAATTAAGTGTGTAGCAGTATTAAAGCGAATACAGTTTAAATAAATGCAATTTATTAAAAACGTATTCTGAACTGAATTCAGTTATTATTTAATTCAACTCTGAAGAGTTAAAGAGTGCCAAAAATATATTTATCAGCTGAGAAGCATACTCAGGCAGAGCACAAGGAGATTGTAGCAACGTTTTTTTTTTTTTTTTTTTTTGGTAAAATGAAAATGGAGAAAGGAGGAGCAGAAGATAATTCACAGTTAAAAAACTAAGTAGGCTGGCCTTCTGAAATGTTCTCTCTGTATTAGGTAGAATGAGCTAATGACACTAGATGGGGAGGAGTGTCCAAGATACAATTTACAGTAGGGGCAGGCAACTGCAATGCTACCAAGTATAAGAACAAGATACCAATAGAGAGTAAGGGTGGGAAACTAAACCAGTTATATGATACACTCCTTGGTGGGAAATCAGAAAAAACACAAACAGATGTTTAACAAGTGGAAAAAAATTCCAGTTAATACCTCAGACACAGTGAATCTAGTTAGAAAAGATTTACAAAGTGACAGTAAAAACCTTATTTATCAGGCCCTGTGAGGCAGAAAATTTTAGTACAACTGTGCAGATTAGTTTATAGCTATAAAATACAGTAAAAAGTATGTAGCAGACAATTAAAGTGCTATAAATATCTATAAGCAGCAACTAGTAAAAATAAGAAAAAACAGGATACTTAAAAGTTATATATCATAGATCTGAGTTTTGCTCAGTGCCCTTCCGCCAATTAGCTCTGTGTAAAATGGCAGAAAAACTCACAAGGTAACCTCTCAAGTAACATAAAGTTGAAACTTGAAACAACTTTGAAAAAAGCTCAAAAGAACCAATGAGGTGCTTACGCCAAGCTGCAGTTGAGGTATCCCAATCGGTGCAAATTACCATAAACATTACGCTCTCACTGAAATGGAAAAATGTTTCTGCTAAACTAAGATGGCTTGGAACATGTGCTCGGACACGCAGCCTCTGCAAACAACCAACTAGGCCCAGAACACAAAACTGAATATGAACAATGCTCCAGCTACTACCTAGCACTACTTAGGCTGAAAACACTACAGAAAAAGTTTACCACAGCAGAAAAACAGCAGTGAGCCTTTAAATGAAAGTTTTAAACAGATAAAAGAGCAAGGAGACTCTAGAGAATGTCTTTAACTGAAAACACACCAGTTATATGATACACTCCTTGGCAGGAAATCAGAACAAACAAACACAAACAGATGTTTAACAAGTGGATAAAATTTCCAGTTACTACCTCACACACAGTGAAACTAGCTAGAAAAGATTTACAAACAGTGTGACAGCAAAAACCTTTTTTTTACTACAACTGTGCAGATTCGTTTATAGCTATAAAATATAGTAAAAAGTATGCAGCAGACAAAAAAGTGCTATAAATATCTATAATAAATAACTAGTAAAAGTAAGCAAAAAAACAGGATATTTAAAGTTATATATCACAGATCAGAGTTTTGCTCAGTGCCGTTCCTTTGATTAGTTCTGTGTAAAATGGCAGAAACACTCACAAGGTGACCTCTCAAATAACAGAAAGTTAAAACTTGAAACAACTTTTAAAAAGGCTTTAAAGAACCAATGAGGTGCTTACTCCAAGCCATAGTCTAGGTAACCCCAATCAGCAACGACCATAGACATTACACTCTCACTGAAATGCAAAATGGTTCTGCTAAACAAAGATGGCCTGGAACATATGCTGAGACACACAGCCTCTGCAAACAACCAACTAGGCCCAGAACACAAGCCAGAATATGAACATTGCTCCATCTACTACCTAATGCTGCTTAGGCATAAAACACTACAGAAAGGTTTATCACAGCATAAAAAGAGCAGTGAGCCTTTAAATAAAAGTTTTAAACAGATAAAGGAGCAAGATAACACTAGAGAATGCCTTTAACTGCAAACAAACCAGTTATATGATACACTCCTTGGCAGGAAATCAGAACAAACAAACACAAACAGATGTTTAACAAGTGGAGAAAAATTCCACTTAATACCTCACACACAATGAAACTAGCTAGAAAAGATTTACAAACAGTGTGACAGCAAAAACCTCAGGCCCTGTGAGGCAGATGATTTTAGTCCAACTATGCAAATTAGTTTATAGCTATAAAATACAGTAAAAAGTATGCAGCAGATAATAAAAGTGCTATAAATATCTATAAGCAATAACTAGTAAAATAAGCAAAAACAGGATAAGTAAAGTTATATATCCCAGATCAGAGTTTTGCTCAGTCCCCTTCCTCTGGTTATCTCTGTGTAAAATGGCAGAAACACTCACAAGGTAACCGCTCAAGTAACAGAAATTTGAAACTTGAAATGACTTCATTTAAAGCTTGAAAGAACCAATTAAGTGCTTACTCCAAGCCATAGTCCAGGTAACCCCAATCAGCCAATGACCATAAACATTACACTCTCACTGAAGTGCAAAATGGTTTCTGCTAAAGTAAGATGGCCTGGGACATGTGCTGAGGCACACAGCCTCTGCAAACAAACAACTAGGCCCAGAACACAAGTGTCAATATGGACAATGCTCCAGCTACTACCTAACACTACTTAGATAGAAAACACTACAGAAATATTTATCACAACAGAAAAAACAGCAGTGAGCCTTTAAATGAAAGTTTTAACCAGATAAAGGAGCAAGGAGATTCTAGAGAATGTTTTTAACTGCAAACAAACAACTTATATCACACAATCCTCGCAGGAAATCAGAACAAGCATAAACAGATGTTTAACAAGTGGAGACAATTTCCATTTAATATCTCACACACAGTGAAACTAGCTAGAAAAGATTTACAAACAGTATGACAGTAAAAACCTTATTTATCAGACCCTGTGAGGCAGAACATTTTAGTAAAACAGTGCAGATTAGTTTATAGCTATAAAATACAGTAAAAAGCATGCAGCAGACAATAAAAGTGCTATAAATATCTACAAGCAATAACTAGTAAAAATAAGCAAAAACAGGGTACTTAAAGTTATATATCACAGATCAGAGTTTTGCTCAGTGCCCTTCCTCCAATTAGCTCTGTGTAAAATGTCAGAAACACTCACAAGGTAACCTCTCATCCTCACCTGAATACCAGTTTGTCATCCTACAGGATCACAAGGAATCCCCATAAAGGGTCTGCTGTAATAGCATGTGGTCAGTATAAAAGCTTATGAAGAATACAAATCTGTACTATAAGCATGCTCTAACTTATGTCTATAACAACAGATGGTTGTACTGTTTGAATAAGCCTTTGTATTTTCTTAGAGCATGATCTTAAGTATATTTCAGTTTATTCTAAAATGATTGAAAAAGCCCTGTGGATGTTATAGGAAAAAAGATAATGAAACAAAACTAGCCAAAAGGTAAAAAACAAAACACTTTATTGGGATAGTGATAAGTGCTTTCATTCTGAACAGAACTTCATCAGACCATCTCCTTTTGCATCACTTCAACATTTAAATACATAATCAGATAAATAACATCAATTAATTCACATATAAAATCAGTGCTTTACCCCCCCCTTTCCCATTCTAACACAATTTTAAAATTTTCTAAGTCATTTAGTCCTGGGAACTTGCAGGCATCTAGTCTGATCTGCCAGCAGTATTCCTTCCAGTCCAAATTCTTCTTCTGCCTCAAGCCTATATTCATAATTCTTAAACTGATGTATCACACTTAACATCATTTATTTTTTTTATTTATATTAGTCTCAATTATATCTGAATGATCTTGCAAAACATGTTTGGCCAAAGCATTGCCTATATTCAGTTTATCAACAGCATGCAAATGCTCATAAATTCTGCCACAAAATTTCTCTAATAGTTATCTCTATATAAAATGAATGACACATTAAATATAAACTAGTATGTACCACACCTTTGGACTTACATGTATATTTATTATTTAACTTAATTAAAAAAATCTACTTTTAACAAAAACCTGAGTATCTTCCATGACAAACCTACAATAATTGCAGGACTAACATTTACACATTCCCACATTAAAGCCCCTAGCTTTATAACTGGTATAAAACATCTTTACCCTTCTTAAATCAGCAAACTAAATCAATGAGTGAGAAGGTCACTGAAAAAACAATCAGTAAAAACAAAATGAAAAATCCAGCAAAGCTAGAAATTCCACTGAGTGACCTCCCAAACCTCTTCTATCAGAGGCACATGGGATATATGCAAATAATCCTTATGAACATCAGGTGTTTCAGCTAATTGGTGATTCTGAATGCCCATGACTTGTTTTGTCATTTTAATGGACAATTTCAGGCCAATAAAGCCAAACCCGACTAGCTGTGGATAAGCGTATTTCGGCCTTGTTATGACCTCATCAGCACAGCACAAGAAGAGTGTTTGACTAAGCAATAGAATCACAGGGCTGTTACACCCAGCTGATGTTCATTATCATTAAGGTCACTGCAAAAATATCCCAAACAACAAACTAAAACAATAAGTGAGAAGCTCACTGAAGAAACAATCAGTAAAATCAAAATGAAAACACCAGCAAAGCTAGAACTAGTGAGAAGTCACTGAAAAACCAACCAGTAAAAACAAAATGAAAACTCCAGTAATGCTCATAAGGAGTTTCTAGTTGTTCTGAATAAGTTTTCTAATCCTTCTCTCATCTATAGAATTACTCAAAAGTTAGGCCATTGTAAAATCCTTACTCACAGGCCTCTTATCCATATTGCAAGGATCGCCCCAAATACACTAGCAGGTTCATATTCCACTTTTCTTTTCCTATCAATTTCAAAATCTACAATACCCTTTCCTCTCAAACGTATGCTTCAACAGTCCACATTTATCAGAAAAAAATCTTGGAATCATCAGTCATCCTACTTGCCCTAACAAATTGCAATTTCACTATATTCTCTTTCAATATGGCATGACACATACTTTGAAAGTACAACTAAGCATTACTTTGAGCATTCTTCTTATGCATTTTAACATTTAACATACCTTTTTGAACATTTTTGTAAACTATAACATCCGAAAAGTTAACACTATTAACATCAACTTTAACTGTGAACTTTAAATATGCTGAGATGTTAAGCTAAACAATAAAATTATTTAACTCTGTGAAATCTCCCTTCCATTAAATAAACACATCATCAATAACATGAATACATAAAAGCATAAACTTAAAGGCTTATATACATATTCTTTCTCCCAACCAGTCATAAAGAAATTGGCATAACTGGGAGCCATTGTATTTGTAGTTCCCATCGCTATACCATTGACTTGTTGAAAGAATTTTTTTATAAATTAAAAGAAATTATAAAACAAAGTGATATCCAGCATCTCAGTAAACAGCCTCACATGTTGAGCACAAAATAGGTTAGATGAATATAACTTTTTCTTTACAATTTCCAATCCTTCCCCACTGGGAATTATAGTATACAACATGTAATATGTACTCTTACTAAAAAAAAATAATGTCATATATTTTAATTCTAAAAATACATTTATTAAAATCAAAGGAGTCTTTAATAAAAGAGTAATTTCTACACATGTTTTTGCAAATATTTACCTACAAAAAACATCACATCTTCTGTTTTACTCCCATGACTAGCAACAATCAGTCTAAAAGGTGGCTTCTCTAAACATTTATGTATTTTAGGCAAACTGAAAATCTTACTAGACTTAGGCTTGCATACTCTAAGAAAAGACAATAGCTCATTACTTATAAGCCCTCCTATCAGCCACTCCTCAATATAAGCATCAGTTAAGCTAATAGGCTTTTATTTTAGACCAAGCCACATTTTTTTAACTTGCTCATAATTTAATAATGAGCAAATTTCTCAACAATAATCCAAATAATCTAATAAAACCACAGTATTTCCCTTATCAGCTTTAATAATATATACATTCTCATCATTTCTAAGAAGAAATGAATATTTTTTCTCACTTGCATTTAGATTATAAAATGTCATTCAGTTTGGAATTTAGTAAACCTCTTACATCATATTTTGTTGTTTTAGGAAGCTTCCAATTCTGACATCAGGGAACGATTAACATTACAAGGTTTTTTAAACAGACAGTCATTAATTTGCAAATTGTTATGAAACAAAACTTTTAAATTGAGCTTTCTAATAAACTCCCTTGAGGAGTTAATAATCTCAGCAATGTCCACTCTATGAGCTGGTACAAAGGACAAACCTTTGCTCAATAATCTTAAATGATCTTTACTCAAAATAAATTTTCATAAATTAACAATTTTAAAAGCTCATAGTACCTTGCAATTTAGAAACCTCAGCTACTTCTTCAATTTCCTGTTCCACTGATTTTTTTCCTGTTGAAATAACTTTTTGGCCAAGATGAGTGAGCTGCAACTTGTGCCCAAGTTCTTTCTCCCATTCCTCTATCTTAAAAAAATCCAAATCCTGAAAATCTTGCAAAGCTCATTCATAACCCAAATCAGTCATTCTTGGCACATCATTCTTATTGTTATTGTTCTTCTCCTGAATACTTTTCTATATTCAGGGTATTTGTTCTTGAATTTGCCCATTACCCATTCTATTGTAACTGAATTGC
>NC_056735.1:1580401871-1580404371 GCF_019279795.1 Protopterus annectens
GGAACCGATCAAATATAACAGGCAACCCCCTGGGTAGTGTGTGGACATCAAGAGATTTGAGAGGTATGTCAGAGATATATCACTGTCAGATGTCAAGTCACACAGAAAATGCATGTCCTGATGAACCCTGTTAAACTAGCAACCCTCTATGTATATAACAGCACTACAGACTTACAATCTGTACCCATTTCTGGAGCTTTGTTCCCCATGTTGCTGGGCTGTCTCCACATGTCCTATCCTGAGATGTATTCCCACCTACTGTCTGTAAAGCTGTAGCCCCCACATCTCCATAATGTCCTCCACACAGGCAAGGAAAGGGGGAAGGCCTACATGAAGGCCATCATTAAAACACTGTGTTGCTATGGCATTGGCAAATGGAAAGACAACACAGCTGCTCTGGATGCAGGTAGCAAGTGGGAGACACCGATTGATGCACAGGCCATCACCTGCTCATGAGCAGTACCTACAAAAGGCAAGCTGCTGCCTGTACAACACAGATCTCAACCCATCTACACAAACCTAACCAATTGCATTGTTGAGGTAACTTCTGAGCACTATAACAGTTATATCAATCATGTATGCATGTAATTGAATGCAGTGATGTCAAATGGGACATTAAACACTAGGCTGTAATAAGACCTGATGGACTCACATGCTGATGTCCAGCACCTATGGGTATTTCTGCTTGCCTAGCCTGCATTGACATGGAGCACATCTCTGGCCTCTGACTCACCCTAGCAAAGGTCAGCTCATGTATGACTACTACTGGAGTCTATGTTGTCCAATACTGAGTGTGTCACTGGTAGGCCAGCTATCTGGGATGTTGTAATTGGTCATATGTCACCTGTGAATGCTACTCTGATACATATGTTTGTCTAACAAATGTAATAGATGTACACTGAATATGTGCATACTACATGACAGGTGCGGGTATGTGTGTTGAACTGTATGTGATATGCTGAGCCCATACCTGCCAACTGTTCAGAGTGTTGCAGACTGATCACATGTCTGCCTCATATTTGTATTCAATGCCTCAGACAGTTGTGTTTTGTCTGCCACATCACTGGCAGCCCATTAAAGACTGCAGTCATAACAAATTAGCATACATTTCGTTGTCAGATGTCAAACCCTGTATAGTACACTGTGAATGTGACACTGTCTTTGCTGGCATATAAGTGTGTTTCAGCTAGATTCATAAAGTGACACTATTTACTGGCCTTTGCCCACCACTGATGTGTGCCTTTGTGCAGATGTCTTGCTCTGACAGGAACTAGGTGTCTTACTATGACATGCATGTCAATGCAAGTGTACCATGTCCTGTAGGATGCTGACATTTGTGCGGTCACTGACACCTGCTTTCTAGCTGTGGAGAGCACACCAACCTTGCCAGTATCCATTCATACATTTAGACCCCAAATGGAGGCCTGCAAAGCCACAGGAGGTGGAGTGTTGAACATTAGCATACACATACACACCTCCAGGCTGGCCAAACAATATGTCACATGGGTGACATCTCGAGTGCAGTTAACAGTTGCAAAAATACCAACTCAAATCATAGCTAGCTACAGTCCTTCAACCATGATTATGGACATCCACCACACCTATTAGGACCTGCTGGAATCTTTCAGGATTCAATCATCTACCCTGCCCCTGGGTGACTTCAAATACCCGACCATAGTCTGCCTGATCTGTACCACCTGAACATGCACACACATAGATTCTTCAGCTTTGTCAATGGCAATGTAGTGGATCAGCCAGTCAACACTCCTACTGCAGGTGGAAATCTCATGTACCTGGTCCTAACCAACATGAGTAGCCATTGTAGCACTCCTACATTGCCATCCCCCTTGGTAATATCTGACCACATAGCCATCATTGTTCAGGTCACCATCTCTTCTGCCCCCCCTTTACAGTGTCAAACAGAATGAACTGTACACAAATGACTATAAATCCCCTTAGCGCAGGTAGAAGTAGCTGTACAGCCAATGTCCCATTTATTGGAACTAGCAGCAGTGTTCAGGCCCACACCACAATACTGTGTGGGCACCCACATAACCGTATGGACTCAGCAGTACCTGACAGGACAACATCATCTCCCTTAAGGTAGGATAAATGCCTGTGGTGGACAGCAGCAATACACAAATACCATAATAGGTGTAAACAATTGCTGGATGGGCCTAGAAGGAACAGGTACCTCACTGGAAGTAATGTCACCTTGGTCTGCACAAGCAAATAAGGGCACAAGTGATGTATCCTAAGGCTGTCCTTGAGTGCAGAATGGACTCATCCACCAAGGCAAATCACTAGGCCTTCCACACATGTATCTGCAATTCCAGAGGCAACACACAAATCTGCTTTGTAGTGGTGGTCAATAACACCACATGCACATATGGCATAGATACAGGCAACCGGCTGCAGACAGGTGAAAGGTAAACACCACACCTCTGTCCCCCCAGTGGTACACATGTGCATGTGCAGCACCTGCCTCCCCTCATCATCA
>NC_056735.1:1580409371-1580474371 GCF_019279795.1 Protopterus annectens
GAAAAACAACACAGCTGTTCTGCATGCAATTAGCAAGTGTGGGACACCAATTGGTGCACAGACCATCACCTGCTCATGAGTATTACCTACAAAAGGCAAGCTGCTACCTATGCAAAACAGGTCTATACCTCTCCATTGGTGGACAGAGAGAGAGGGAAAGAGAGAGAGAGACATACACACACACACACACACACACACACACACACACACACACACACACACACACACACACACAGAATCAGAAACAGGAATTGGAATCCAAGCCAACAATACTTAGGGAAAAAAGGTATATCAAACAAGTAAGCATGCAATAGAATGCAGTAGGGGGTATGCAATAATGGGATATAGGGTGTTAAACAAATATGTCTCAACAAGACGTGCTGTACTGATTTATTGCTGATCAGCAACTATGGACATAGCATGTGGGTCTATCTGCAGTGACATAGATCACAGCTCAGGCCCCTGTGTCACCCCAGGAAGAAATGGGTCACATCTGACTACTATTGGACTGTCTGTTGAACAATACTGACTGTGACACTGCTAGGCCAGCTACTGGGATGTAGTAGATATCCATATGTTATTTGTGAATACAGCTATGATATACATGTTTGTCTCACAAATCTGAGACACCTAGACAGGGTATCTGCATAGTAAACTACTGCGGCAGACATGTGTGTTGAACTTCATGTGATATACTGAGCTCATACCATTGTTCTGTCCAGTGTTATGAACACTGACCATATGTGTGCCTCACATTTGGAATCATTTACTCATAATGTTGTGCTATATTTGGCAAATCAGTGAAGACTGACATTAGAATATCCTAGCATACATATGAGTGTCAGACATCTGGCAAGGTATTTTTGTGAATGCAAAAGCTACTCTGCTATCAAATGACTTAACTGTGTTACAGCAATATTAAGAAAGTGTCACTAATTTTTGGGCCATAGCCTCCCATGTATGTGTGGCATCCTTCAGATGTCCTGCTCTAACAGGCTGAGAGGTATGGAATACTGAAACAGGTAACTGCAAAAACAGGAATGCAGGCAAGAGGGCTTGAGGCACACACAGTAGTAGTCTCCAAAGTTTATTCTTCAGACTTTGCTTCAAACAAACGATAAAAATAATAAAAAACAGTAACCATAAAGCGCTTTTCGTCTCACCCCTTAGTGAGACTTCATTAGACAGTTGCAACAAGAATGTTTCAAACGGTATATACAAGTTCAAACCACATCAACTTCCTCCAAGCAAAAGGCAAACCTGCCCCCAAGGTAAGCAGGAATGAACAATTAACCCATTGTATGCTTCTTTAAACATTCAGCTTCTTGTAAAACAAGTATGTATGCAGTAAATACATTTGTATATGTGTAAATATAAACATAACTCATCAGTTCAAAAACACTCTTAAAAGACCTTTTGAAAGTATATTCAGAAATATTTAAAAAACATGCTAACATTAAAACCAATAGTTAAGGCAAACGTAAAAAGTGAGAAGTCAAGAATGAAGTATAAAATTGAAAACAGTATAAAATAAAATACTTTACCACTGTGTGAAAAAGTATTAAGATCTTAAATAACTTTCAATAGTAGTTAATAATGACAGTTCTAAAAAGTAGGATGAAGAAATATATAATGAAACACTTATATTAGCCCCATGTTGTCTGAATTTAAAACCATCAAGCTAAAAAGCTATAAAGACTGGAGCAGAGAAAACCATCCTGTAAAGGACGTCCAGTGAATATGATAAAAGATGAAATAAGAGTGTACACATTCACAAAAACAACTCTAAATGCAAACACATTCATGTGTAGATAACAACTAAGTGAAAATGAATAACCATGTATATGTATAAACATGTATATACCTAACTGAACAAATAAGTACATTTTGACTATTTAGATAAATATTTAACATACCCTGTTTAAGCAAAAATATGAAACCTTTCTTGCAGGCTGAAGTGAATAAGGTATATATTCACCTCATTAAACTCTTTAGTTTAAGGATGCAAGATATGGAATAAACTTCATTCAGTCCTGGCGGGTAGCAGGCCCTAGTATGAAGTTGCCATATTAATTCCAGTTTTTCTAGGAATAATGAACTAGGGCCACCCCTTCCATCACTCTTAACCTGGTAAATCACTTGAAATTTAAAATAGTGTAATGGGAAAGCACTCGCATGTCTAGCCAGAACATTTTCCTGCTTTGATGTTCTAATGCTGTAAAGGTGTTCGTAAACCTTTCTTTTAGTTTCCTGTCCCACTTCCCAATATAAAAAGCTGGGCAGGCTTGACATTGGGCCAACTAGACTATACTTTTAGTATTTCAGTCAAATTTACCCTTTGACGCATAGGGCACTCTTCTGATCGAGAAGTTGACCCCAATCTCCATGAAGGGGCATTGGGGGCACATGCTACACTTTATCATCCCTTTCCTCCTGCTTCTAAATTTGTCTTCCTTCCTAGTCTGTAATAAGCTTTTTAAATTCCTGCCATGTCTAGAAACTACTCTAGGGGGATCCCTCAATTTAGCATATAAATTGTGGTCAAGGACTATTAAATCCCAGTTCTTATTAATGATGTCTTTGATATCATAACTATTGCTACTAAAAGTAGTAATAAAAGTGGACCCTACTAAAGGAGCATCATCATGAACAATCCGAACTTGGTTGATTTCCATTTGTTCCTCATTAATTTTAACCCCCAGTATAGGTTGGTACATGCCCCTATGCCTCTTGTTTTGTACTTCTCTTACCAGTTCCCTAACCATAGGTAGAGGGTATCCCCTCTTGATAAACATATCCTGAAGTTGATTACATTCTAGTAAAAACTCTTCTTGTGTGGAAACCATCCGAGCTGCTCATACCAGTTGGCCTTTTACCACTGAATGCTTTTGAAATAGTGGATGACAACTGTCAAAATGTAAAAAAGCATTCGAGTAGGTATCTTTCCTGAAAATACGAGCTGTATAGCAACCATTAATTAGGTCCTTTTTTAAATCAACATCCAGGTAAGCTATTCTTTCCATGTGGAAAGTATGTGTGAACTGTAAAAAAACAGTGGTATTATTGAGGTATGTCACTAGATTGTTAGCTTCCACCTCATCACCCTTAAACAACATAAAGATATCATCCAGGTATCTTGTATAAAACTGTATTTGGCTTCTAATTTCAGGTACATTTAAAATAAACTCCCTTTCCCAAGAAGCCATCACTAGGTTGGCGAAGCTGGCTCCACATGGGGAGCCCATTGCTACGCCAATGGACTGGATGAAAAACCTGTTGTTGAAGGTAATATAATTATTAGACAACACTATGTCCAACAGTTCAGTGAGCAAAGAAATTAAACTTCTAGGGGCTTCCAGTTCTAGCAGTAACAGGCTGAGCCGTTCTACACCCTCAACATGTGGGATGGACATGTACAAATCTTTAACGTCTATAGTTAGGAAATTGAAGCCCTCATTAAACTGTAAATCCTGTATACTCCTTAAAAAGGACCATGAGTCCTTGCAGATCTGTTTTTGTAATTTTACATATTTCTGCAAAAAATGGTCAATATATTTGGCTAATGGGTAAGTGATGCTATTCCTGGAATCCACAAGAGGTCTCATTGGTGGGTCCGAGACACTCTTGTGGATCTTGGGGATGCCAAACAAAGTTGGAATTCTAGGTGCTGGCATACATAAGAAACTGTATATATCCATGTCAATCCTTGCCTCAATAAGCAGTTCTTCTAAGTTAGCACAAATTCTCCTGTAAGCGATATTTAATTCATTACAGGACACCTCCGTGTATGCTTCAGTCATTACTATCCTTTCCATTCTATTGACATATTCATCATTATTCATTATAACCAGTCCTCCACCCTTGTCAGGTTGCATCACCCTCACCCATGCCTGTTGAACCAAATTAAGTACTAGTTCTTCTTCCTTAGTAACATTATGACCCTTCCTTTTACTTTGATTTTGTACACAAATACAATTGAATAAGTCCACTTCACAAACATGTTCAAACATTGTTAATGTCGGGTGTAATGGGGGGCAATAGGTACTATGTACATAGAACAGATTCTGAGGTTGTTGTCTAGCCCCAAACAAGTAACTAAAGTTAAGCTTCCTTGTGAATAATTTTTTATTGGGGTCAACTTCTCGATCAGAGGAGTGCCCTATGCGTCAAAGGGTAAATTTGACTGTAATACTAAAAGTATAGTCTATTTGGCCCAATGTCAAGCCTGCCCAGCTTTTTATATTGGGAAGTCGGACAGGAAACTAAAAGAAAGGGTTTACGAACACCTTTACAGCATTAGAACATCAAAGCAGGAAAATGCTCTGGCTAGACATGTGAGTGCTTTCCCATTACACTCTTTTAAATTTCGAGTGATTACCCAGGTTACGAGTGATGGAAGGGTTGGGCCTAGTTCATTATTCCTAGAAAAACTGGAATTAATATGGCAACTTTGTACTAGGGCCTGCTACCCGCCAGGACTGAATGAAGTTTATTCCATATCTTGCATCCTTAAACTAAAGAGTTTAATGAGGTGAATATATACCTTATTCACTTCAGCCTGCAAGAAAGGTTTCATATTTTTGCTTAAACAGGGTATGTTAAATATTTATCTAAATAGTCAAAAATGTACTTATTTGTTGAGTTAGGTATATACATGTTTATACATATACATGGTTATTCACATTCACTTAGTTGTTATCTACACATGAATGTGTTTGCATTTAGAATTGTTTTTGTGAATGTGTACACTCTTATTTCATCTTTTATCATATTCACCGGACGTCCTTTACGGGATGATTTTCTCTGCTCCAGTCTTTATAGCTTTTTAGCTTGATGGTTTTAAATTCAGACAACATGGGGCTAATATAAGTGTTTCATTATATATTTCTTCATCCTACTTTTTAGAACTGTCATTATTAACTACTATTGAAAGTTATTTAAGATCTTAGTACTTTTTCACACGGTGGTAAAGTATTTTATTTTATACTGTTTTCAATTTTACACTTCATTCTTGACTTCTCACTTTTTACTGTTGCCTTAACTATTGGTTTTAATGTTAGCATGGTTTTTAAATATTTCTGAATATACTTTCAAAAGGTCTTTTAAGAGTGTTTTTGAACTGATGAGCTATGTTTATATTTACACATATACAAATGTATTTACTGCATACATACTTGTTTTACAAGAAGTTGGATTTTTAAAGAAGCATACAATGGGTTAATTGTTCATTCCTGCTTACCTTAGGGGCGGGTTTGCCTTTTGCTTGGAGGAAGTTGATGTGGTTTGAACTTGTATATACTGTTTGAAACATTCTTGTTGCAACTGTCTGATGAAGTCTCACTAAGGGGTGAGATGAAAAGCGCTTTATGGTTACTGTTTTTTATTATTTTTATCGTATGTTTGAAGCAAAGTCTGAAGAATAAACTTTGGAGACTACTACTGTGTGCGTGCCTCAAGCCCTCTTGCTTGCATTCCTGTTTTTGCAGTTACCTGTTTCAGTATTCCAAGTCTGTCTAGTGTGTTGGCTGGCATGGAGGGGACACTAGAGGCTACAGTATTGAACTCACAGGAGGGGAGTATGGACCCGCTAATGTTACTGGTCTGCAAACTACTGGAACGAGTGGATTGTTTAGCAGCTAGAGTGGAATCACTGGTTACTACCACATTGTCCTCCCGAAGACCTGGCATAGACGCTAACCTTGATGAACCTGGGTTCAACATTGTGGATGGATGTGCAAATGGTAATGATGAACCATTACTTGATGTCAGCATACGTGCTACTTCAACAGAACTGGTTGGTGGAAATACAGTGGCTGAACAACTAGCAGACCCAGTAGAGACTGAACCCTTGGGGCTTATTAGGACTTTCAACTCTGGGGTTACAGGTTGGCTACAGGAGTGGCCAACATTGTTTGAACCAACGAGTAGTACTCAGAGGGGAGACCTGGCTGAAGGGACACAGAACTCTGCTGTGGATATCACCACTGACTTGAAGAACTTGGATGGAATGTTGGTGAAGTATAAAAAATTACAGTTAGAAATTTCATATTTTAAAGAATGTACTAGTGAAGGTATTGTCCCTAAAGGACTGAGGTCCTGGCAATACCCGAATGGCCTCTTTCAAGGTTCACAATTCCATGAGGAGTTGTTGAAGTTGTTTAATAGACATGGTTTGGAATTATTGGACTTGATGAGTAAACACTATAGAATAATGACTGAAGCCCTTTTAAAAGAGGCAACTGCATTAGATGAAAAAATAAGAAGAAATGCTTATTTTTTGAGGTACAAATTTGAATATGATAGATGCCTAACTAGTATAGACCAGCATATTACCAAACTAAAAGTCACTAAAATAAAGAAACTGAACAGGGACAGGGAAGCATATGCATCTGGCTCTGCTTATCCTAACCCCCCACCATCACAAACTGGTCAGGCCCTTGGCCGAATTTTTGGATCAACGAACGGTATCGGTTATCAAGCTGGGGTCAACAGTGGGTTAGATGGCAACAGGGGCCAGGGTCCGCCCCTACGTGAACAGGCCATAGGCACCTCAAGGGAAACTACACAAGGCCGGAATGAAACTGGTAACCAGTATAAGAATAATAACAACAACTTTGGAAACCAGCAGAATTTTCGGTCACAAGCCTCGAGGTACATCCTGAGGCAGGGTCTTCCCAGGGTGAACTACAGGAACTTGAACAGGTATTAGTATCGGACCCACAACAACCCAGTGTGGAGAACAACTCTGAACTGGTATACAATAGCCAAGGTGACTTTAAAATTTTTAATTTTTCCACACTGAAAGTGAGCATTGAGCTAGCAGATTTATTAGCGAAAGGATTAACCTTTGTTCCATCTCACAAAGCCTCCTTTGCTGAAACTATAATTGACTTAAAATTATTCACAAGGAAGCTTAACTTTAGTTACTTGTTTGGGGCTAGACAACAACCTCAGAATCCGTTCTATGTACATAGCACCTATTGCCCCCCATTAAACCCGATATTAACAATGTTTGAACATGTTTGTGAAGTGGACTTATTCAATTGTATTTGTGTACAAAATCAAAGTAAAAGGAAGGGTTATAATGTTACTAAGGAAGAAGAACTAGCACTTAATTTGGTTCAACAGGCATGGGTGAGGATGATGCAACCTGGCAAGGGTGGAGGACTGGTTATAATGAATAATGATGAATATGTCAATAGAATGGAAAGGATATTAATGACTGAAGCATACACGGAGGTGTCCCGTAACGAAATAAATATCGCTTACGGGAGAATTCGTGCTAACTTAGAAGAACTGCTTATTGAGGCAAGGATTGACATGGATATATACAGTTTCTTATGTATGCCAGCACCTAGAATTCCAACTTTGTTTGGCATCCCCAAGATCCACAAGAGTGTCTCGGACCCACCAATGAGACCTCTTGTGGATTCCAGGAATAGCATCACTTACCCATTAGCCAAATATATTGACCATTTTTTGCAGAAATATGTAAAATTACAAAAACAGATCTGCAAGGACTCATGGTCCTTTTTAAGGAGTATACAGGATTTACAGTTTAATGAGGGCTTCAATTTCCTAACTATAGACGTTAAAGATTTGTACACGTCCATCCCACTTGTTGAGGGTGTAGAATGGCTCAGCCTGTTACTGCTAGAACTGGAATCCCCTAGAAGTTTAATTTCTTTGCTCACTGAACTGTTGGACATAGTGTTGTCTAATAATTATATTACCTTCAACAACAGGTTTTTCGTCCAGTCCATTGGCGTAGCAATGGGCTCCCCATGTGGAGCCAGCTTCACCAACCTAGTGATGGCTTCTTGGGAAAGGTAGTTTATTTTAAATGTACCTGAAATTAGAAGCCAAATACAGTTTTATACAAGATACCTGGATGATATCTTTATGTTGTTTAAGGGTGATGAGGTGGAAGCTAACAATCTAGTGACATACCTCAATAATACCACTGTTTTTTTACAGTTCACACATACTTTCCACATGGAAAGAATAGCTTACCTGGATGTTGATTTAAAAAAGGACCTAATTAATGGTTGCTATACAGATCGTATTTTCAGGAAAGATACCTACTCAAATGCTTTTTTACATTTTGACAGTTGTCATCCACTATTTCAAAAGCGTTCAGTGGTAAAAGGCCAACTGGTACGAGCAGCTCGGATGGTTTCCACACAAGAAGAGTTTTTACTAGAATGTAATCAACTTCAGGATATGTTTATCAAGAGGGGATACCCTCTACCTATGGTTAGGGAACTGGTAAGAGAAGTACAAAACAAGAGGCATAGGGGCATGTACCAACCTATACTGGGGGTTAAAATTAATGAGGAACAAATGGAAATCAACCAAGTTTGGATGGTTCATTATGATGCTCCTTTAGTAGGGTCCAGATTTATTACTACTTTTAGTAGCAATAGTTATGATATCAAAGACATCATTAATAAGAACTGGGATTTAATAGTCCTTGACCACAATTTATATGCTAAATTGAGGGACCCCCCTAGAGTAGTTTTTAGACGTGGCAGGAATTTAAAAAGCTTATTACAGACTAGGAAGGAAGAAAATTTTGGAAGCAGGAGGAAAGGGATGATAAAGTCTAGCATGTGCCCCCAATGCCCCTTCATGTTGATTGGGATCAACTTCTCGATCAGAGGAGTGCCCTATGTGTCAAAGGGTAAATTTGACTGTAATACTAAAAGTATAGTCTATTTGGCCCAATGTCAAGCCTGCCCAGCTTTTTATATTGGGAAGTCGGACAGGAAACTTAAAGAAAGGGTTTACGAACACCTTTACAGCATAAGAACATCAAAGCAGAAAAATGCTCTGGCTAGACATGTGAGCACTTTCCCATTACACTCTTTTAAATTTCGAGTGATTGACCAGGTTACAAGTGATGGAAGGGGTGGCCCTAGTTCATTATTCCTAGAAAAACTGGAATTAATATGGCAACTTCGTTCTAGGGCCTGCTACCCGCCAGGACTGAATGAAGTTTATTCCATATCTTGCATCCTTAAACTAAAGAGTTTAATGAGGTGAATATATACCTTATTCATGTCAGCCTGCAAGAAAGGTTTCATATATTTGCTTAAACAGGGTATGTTAAATATTTATCTAAATAGTCAAAAATGTACTTATTTGTTGAGTTAGGTATATACATGTTTATACATATACATGGTTATTCACATTCAATTAGTTATTATCTACACATGAATGTGTTTGCATTTAGAGTTGTTTTTGTGAATGTGTACACTCTTATTTCATCTTTTATCATATTCACCGGACGTCCTTTACAGGATGGTTTTCTCTGCTCCAGTCTTTATAGCTTTTTAGCTTGATGGTTTTAAATTCAGACAACATGGGGCTAATATAAGTGTTTCGTTATATCTTTCTTCATCCTACTTTTTAGAACTGTCATTATTAACTACTATTGAAAGTTATTTAAGATCTTAGTACTTTTTCACACGGTGGTAAAGTATTTTATTTTATACTGGTTTCAATTTTACACTTCATTCTTGACTTCTCACTTTTTTCTGTTACCTTAACTATTGGTTTTAATGTTAGCATGTTTTTTAAATATTTCTGAATATACTTTCAAACGGTCTTTTAAGAGTGTTTTTGAACTGATGAGCTATGTTTATATTTACACATATACAACTGTATTTACTGCATACATACTTGTTTTACAAGAAGCTGGATTTTTAAAGAAGCATACAATGGATTAATTGTTCATTCCTGCTTACCTTGGGGGCGGGTTTGCCTTTTGCTTGGAGGAAGTTGATGTGGTTTGAACTTGTATATACTGTTTGAAACATCCTTGTTGCAACTGTCTGATGAAGTCTCACTAAGGGGTGAGACAAAAAGCACTTTATGGTTACTGTTTTTTATTATTTTTATCGTTTGTTTGAAGCAAAGTCTGAAGAATAAACTTTGGAGGTTGAGAGGTATGACTGAGCAGCAAGAGCGTAAATACAGTGTGCCAGACTGACATAGAACAGAAATGTATTTCAGGTATTACCTGTGCACATGTAGGTATGAGTAGGTGGTCCTGGAGGCCTCATAACAACAGACACGGAATGCAAAATATCAGGTAAATAAGCTGTACATGTTGTTCACCTGCGTAATCTTAGTTTCTGTGCATCCAGCAGACATATATTTCTACAGCTACTGGCTGCTGCATTTCCTTGACACAGACATGGGTACTAGAATAGGCATGATTATCAGGTTAAAATTGGAGAGGTGTCCAACTGTATTATGACCTTGTGTCCATGCCTACTACAGACACTATATGAGCACCTGCATAACTGTATGGACTCAGCAATACCTCACTCATAAAACCTGCCTCTACCAAGGTAGAGTAATCCCTGTTGCTGGACAGCAGCAATACACAAACCACATAATTGGTCACTATATTGGCTGTACAGGGCCAAGTAGGAGCAGGCACCAACTTGGAAGCAAGTCAACCTTTGTCTGAATGAGCATATAAGGTCACAGGTGAATTACTGTAAGGCTAACTATGAGTACAAATTGGACATATCCATCAAGGCCAATCACAAGGCCGTCTTCACATATGTCTTAAATCTCGAAGGCAACAACCCACCTAACCCTGTAATGGTGGTCAATCACACCACATACACACACACTATAGCTATAGCCAAACCACTGTAGACAGGTTAAGGGCAAACATCATCCCCCTGTTCCACCATCAGTATAGGTGGATATGGACAACACCTGCACCTGTACCCCTCCCCTCATCATCAGGGTGCAGGTGCATAATGCCTATTCAAAGTCAACAAAAGTAAGCCTCCATGGGATCTGATAACAGTCCTGTCTGCATCCTACATGAACTCAGGCATATGTTCCCAGCTCCATTAAACACTGTACACAAGCAAAGCCTGACCATCATTGACATCCGATCTTCAAGGTAGACAGCCACTGTCATCCCTGTACACAAAAGTGAATGATGAATGGTGGGTTATACAATGTATTGGCCCTCATTGGGGGGAACATGACACATCAGGACCAGGAGTTCAATGCAGGTTCATATTGTGCTGATAAATGACAGGGGTATGATGTGGTTGTAAGCGGTGGCTAATAATAGTCAATGTTGATGTGCAGGTTCTGTAAATAACTTTGACCAATGTATGAAGTCCTGTGATGTGTTTCCTTGTTTGTGTCTTCCAGGTGACATGCAGCAACAAAGACAACCACCATATACTGCATCCGAAAATCCAGCCATCATGGATGCCATCATCCAGCACCATGGGGTGATGTTTGGCCATGGCCAACACAATCTGCAAGAGTTGACTGCCCTGTTGGATGACCTTGTCCACAGATTTAATAACTTGGGCCACCATGGACGCACATACAATCAGGTCAGGTATCGGGCAACTGACCTGATACGTCATGCAGTCCCCACACATCAGCCAAGCCAAGAAACCCAAGTTGTGGAGGAGGGTGGCACCCAGACAACAGGAGAGAAACATCCAAGTAAGGCCACAGTGCACATCAATTGAACACTGTAGCAGTCATACTGGGTTCTGTAAAGTATCTAGATGTATATGTCAGGTCAAACTGCATTTGTGGGTGTGGTTTTCTATTGCACACAAGTGCACATCTATGGTGAAGGACAGCAAATTGTATACTATCAGAGCTTGTAAGGTAAAGGTGCAGAAAAGTAGCATCCATCTTGTACCAATGCCACATGTGAGTCTGCTGACAATACTTCTCACCCACAACTACATAGGTCCATCTGGTCTGAATGTGAAACAGTAGCCTGAAGCTGGGTAGTATGGAATTGTCCGGTTGTGGCTCACCAGTACCACACGCATGTTAAGGTCATGCATGTTACCATGCACACATCTGTCACTCTCAGTCATATTGTGATATGTGCATGTTCACTTGTGGTGGGGATAACTGCATTGCATCACAGTGGTCATCACAGGGGCCTATTTGCAGGAGATGTAACATGTGTGTAGCATACCTCACAACCTGTCATTGCAAAAAATCTGGACAAAGACTGACAAAATGGGGGGACAATGGCCCAAAACTATGGGCATATTTTAAAAATTAGTCTTATACAGTGCATATAAAAGGTGTACACACCCCTGTTAAAATGCCAGGTATTTGTGATATGCAATAATGAGACCACTATAAAACATTTCCAAATTCTTCCAGCCTTTAATGTGACCTATAACCTGTACAATTCAACTGTAAAACAAGCATATCTGTTAGAGGAACACTTAAATAAAAAAGTACAATAAGCTAGATGCATAAGTGTGCATGGGCTGAAGCTAATACTGTGTTGAAGCAGCTTTTGATATAATTACATCATTACATCTTCTTTGGTACACACCTGCCATCAATTACAGAGGCTCTTTGATTTTCCTGACATTTACCCAGTTGCCTGCTACAGCAGCAGCCATGGTTCACATAGAACTTACAAAGCATCAAAGGGATGTCATTGTTGAAAGGTATCAGCCTGGAGAAGGGTACAAAAACATTTCCACAGCATTGCATATACCATGGAAAACAGTGATGACCGTCATCAAAAGGTGGTGAAAAAATGGGGCATAAGTGACATTGTAAAGAAGTGGACATCCCTCCAAATGTGTTGTAAGACAAGACCCAAACTAGTCAGGGAGGCTGCCAGGAGACCTACAGCAACACTTAAGGAGCTGCAGGATTCTCTGGCAGGTACTAGTTGTGTATTACATGTAACAACAGTCTCCTGTATTCTCCACATGTCTGGCCTATGGGGTAGGGTTGGAAGATGGAAGCCTTTTCTCACACAGAACATCTAAGTCTGGCTGAATTCTCAAGAACAATACATCAGGTCTCCCTAAAGCATGTGGAAAAAGGTGCTATGGTGTAGTGAGACCAAGGTTGCACTGTTTGGCCACAATCCCAAAATGTTTGTTTGGTGCAACAACAACACTGTGCATCACCAGAAGAACACAATCCCCACAGTGATGCAGTGTGATGGCAGTGTCCTGTTTTGGGATTGCTGTTCATAAGTTGGAAGTGGGCCTTTAGCCAAGGTGGAGGGGATTATGAACAGTTCCAAATACCAGTCCCATTTTGCCCCAAATCTTCAGGTGTCTGATAGAAAGCTGTAGATGAAGAGGAATCTAACCTTTCCAACCAACAATGACCCAAACCATACATCCAAATCAGAAAAAGAATGGCTTCACCAGAAGACTGTCAATGTTTTGGAATGTCTCAGCCAGATTTCACAACTACATCCAATAGGAAATCTGTGGGATGCCCAGAAGAGGGCTATGCACAAGAGATGCCCTCGCAATCTAACAGAGCTGGAGGGTTTCTGCAAAGGAGATTGTGCAAATATTGTTAAGTCAAGGTGTGCCATACTGATAGACATCTTCCCAAGATAACTGTCTGCTGTAATTAAATCAAAATGTGCTTAAACAAAGTATTAGTTTAAGGATGTGCACACTCATGCAACCAGCCTATTGTATGTATTCCATTTTCTATAAGTTACCCCTAAAGAGTGTGTTTGTTCTTCAATTTGATTGCACAGGTTATAGGTCACATTAAAGGTGGGAAACGTTATGACATTATTTATGTGGTCTTATGTTATATATCAGAAAAACCTGGCATGTTAACAGGGGGGTGTACATTTATTATATCCACTCTAAGCTTAGATGGTCATTAAAGTAACCGGTTTTGTTTTAACATACATTTACTGCAGGTTTTGAATTGTGAAACTCAAATGATGTCATTAATTAGTGACACCAATCCTCAGATCATCCCAGTAATGTGTCGGACAAACACAGGATTTATGAGGAACACACCAGAAATATGAGCCACACATCTAGACATTTGGTGAAACTCTGTATAGTTGAGAGGTATGTTCTGTAGGAGTTGCCACTGTGCTATACATGTGAACAGCAATCATGTTTACATGGCTGCAGTGTGTACTAAGTGAAGGCCCATCACCTACTAACACTAGTCATGTATCCCAGAGGTGTATATTAGTAATAACATTAATTGGAAAGGGCTGCACTGCATGATGTTGAGGGCCTGTCCAGAGCGTATATGTTGCAGTCTGACTGTGTTGTGAATGTCACCAGTTGGCTATTGTGAGGTCTGTGTAATGCTTTTGTGCCAACTCACCTGTATGTGTCTGCATGTGTGTGCCCATGTGTGTATGTGTACCAGCAAACCTTATAGTGCAGGTAATAATTTACATATGTTGTCTTCCCCTCACAGGTGGACATGGTGGTCATGGTCCCTCCTGGTCAGAATCTGATGTCAGTTTCTCTGCAGACTCTGAGAATGATGGTGGTCATAGTGGGGCACAGGTGGAGTTGTCAGGGGCTGAATCTGTGCCACCGGTTGGCATCCCACAGTTATCCACAATGTCCCCACACACAGTCACAGTACCCACACATACCCCATCAACAGCAGCCACAGATAATGGACAGTTGGCAGGTGGTGGCTTGGAACAGGCTAGTGTGGTTACTATGGCAAGTGTGAGTGTAGCCATTACCCATAGCCAGATTGCAGGTTAGGTCCCACACAGGCAGACGGACAAGGGTGCTCAAAGGAGGACTGCTGCCCATCAAGCCGCTGTTGCAAGTACCACAGCAGGTGTCACCAGACACATGTTTTGGGCTGCCATGGATGCACAGACATGTAGTGAATGGAACACCAGACAAGTACTCATTGTCTTGGATGCAACTCTTCCTGGCTTATGTGTCGACATACAAGACATTGCTATAATGCCACATGTCAAAATACTGAGGTCATGAATAGACGATGGGTTGAGTCCTTGGCAATCCTTGACCATGGCATGTCTATGCTAGAGTGTGTGGTGGGAGATGTCCACACCAAAATGGAACAGGCCATGGGCACATGGTCCTGGTCGGTCCTGTCATGGACACGGATCCAGCAGACAGCAGTCACTATCGGGAAGCAGTACTGCATCTGGCCTTGGACCTGGTGGTGTCAGTGAGACCCCTGGAAGGACCAGTTCCCATGTCTGTGGCTGGAGACGGTGAACTGTACACCCTACCATGTGCGATCCACAGCTGTCCAACATACCCCTGTGTAAGGCAGCTGAATGGCGTGACTGTGTGCGTACATACAAACACACATCACCACACACACACACACACACACACACACACACACACACACACATGCACACACACACACACACACACACACACACACACACACACACACACACACACACACACACACACACACACACACACACACACACACACACACACACACACCACCTCTTCATGGCCCATTCATAGAGCACCCCTCCAAACACACACACATGATGTTAACAATATGGCCCAGCCTAGGCCTCTGGCAAATCCATACAACATCCTGTGTATATGATGATACCTGTGCCACATCCCTGTCATCCATACCACCGATGCAGAGACATGCTAATATAGTTATGATGCACAGGGTGAATTAAGTACAGTTTATCTATGTAATGCTGTGCAAGGTGCTATCAGCTGGCATTTGTAATGGGTACACTTCAGAGTGTGTGCACCTTTTCAGCCATGATGCATTATTGGTGTTAGTAACGTTGACTGAATGTAGTCTCACATGCTGTATTCTATTTGTGTTCTGGGTGTCTGTGTATCAGCAGGAGGTGGACCTGCAGAAATTGGCAAAGAGGGGTATGGCAGCATGGTAACACATCAATTGTGTCAGAGCTGAGGTACAGCTGTATATCTACACATTTACTAGGTCGGTGTAACAGTTATTGCATGTGTTGAGGGTTGTATACAGGTAAGTCTATGGTGGTTGACATCAGCAGCCCTTGTAAAGTGGACAGTGGTAATTGTAGTGGATGGAGCACACCTCAGATTGGTAAAACCCAAACCCTCAGAGGATATTGTGTTGACCAAACATGCCCCCCCACACACACACACAGACACATGGACAGGATCACAGTTGCCAATGTTGGCTTTGGAACCCCTTCCCATCTAGTTAGTGGTACTACAGTGTTATGTGGTTATCGCAGGTGGCACGGAACTAATAGTGTGATGACTGCTCCAAGGTACCTGTAAAGTGAGTAACATCACATGCTCTTGTGAGGTATGGCAATGGGGTGTGTACTGGGTGTGGAAAGGCTCATTAGACTATCACCTATGGGTCTACACACTCATAAACATGGCTATACAAACCAATGCACACACAATTACCAGTACTGACATTAGCAGCCCTGTCTATCATGTTATTCATTCAATAATGTTACATAACTGTTGCACGGAGCATGGGGCTAATAGGGCTGAAGAGTATCCACAAGTAACTCTATGGAGGATGAGAATAGTGGCCTTTGTAATGTGGACCTTGGGATGTGTACTAGAAGTACCGTGGCCTAAAATTGTAAATCACGGCCAACCAATGAATATAGTTCTCACTCACACAGGATACTGTTCTTACACACATGCACACATATCTGCCAGGACTGCAATTAGAACCCCTACCTATCTAGTTACTGTGAATATAGTGTTATGCATTTATTACATTTGCCCACAAAGCTTACAGGGTGAAGAGAGTCCTAAGGTAATAACAAGGTGAACAACATCACCGGGCCTTGTAAAGTATGGAAATGGGTGATTTACTTTGTGAAAATGTACACAAAATACTTGAACCTATGGTTATACACACTTACACACAAAATACATTCAGACACATATTTGCCAGGACTAAGATTAGCAGACCTGCCTATCTTGTTAGTCAGTCCATACTGTTACATAGTTCCTGCATGCAGCACAGGGTTTATTGGGCTGAAGAGTTTCAACAGATACCTCTATGGTTGATGAAGAAAGGGGGCCTTGTAAAGTGGACATTGGGACATGTGCTGGGAGTATCATGGCCTAAAAATGTAAAACCCACCCCCCAATGGATATAGTTCTCACTCAGGCACATACACAGGATATGGTTCTCACACACACATTTGCCAGGACTGAGATTAGAACCCCTACTTATTTAGTTATTGCTAATATAGTGTTATGCATTTATCACACACACCATGGAGCTTATAGTGTGAAGAGTGTCCCAAAGTTCTTCTAAGGTGAACATCACCAGCCCTTGTAAAGTATGGCAATGGGCAGTGTACTGGAAGAGTGAGGCCTCAAAATGCTGTATTTTACGAATAAACACACTTGCAAACACACACATTTGCTATGACTCAGATTAGAACCCCTACATATGTAGTCATTGGTACTATAGTTTTATACAGTTAAAGCATGCACCATTGGCCTTACATGGTGAAGAGTGTGCCAAGGTACCTATATAGTGAATAACATCACCAGCCTTTGTAAGGTATGGCAATTGTAGGTGTACTGGGTGAGAAGGCCACAAACTACATTCACCCACATGTTTACACACTCACAAACACTTTTAAACACACTAATGCACAGACACACACACACACACACACACACACACACACACACACACACACACACACACACACACACACACACGCACACACATTTACCAGTACCAAGATCCATATGTTCATAGGTGTTTATTAGGTGAATGGCCATGGAGCCTTTACCAGCATAGCCCATGGGAATACACTGGCATTGTGCCACCTGATGATAGTTCCCAATGTGTCTAATAAGTATAGTCACTGAAGTGATCTTAGAGGTGGGATTTCTATTCCCCATCCACTCATCCAGAATTCTCTTGAAGAGGGCCAGTGAGGTGCTCTGCTTGACATGTATGTGAAGTCTTTTCCATGGCATGGGCAGTCACTGGGTTATGAACCTGTCCCTCCATGTTCTGTTGATTGTGGAAATGGGGTCGAGGTCTCTGGGGCATGTGATGTGGATGGATTGGGTTCTTTAGATGGAGCATTCTTGACAGAGCTGGGTCAGACATGGCTTTGTAAGTCAGGCAGAGATTGCCTCTAAGTAGCCAATATACAACAGATAATAGTTGGAGTTATTGGTGTCTGTCTGTATATGGCAAGTGTTTAAGGCCTAAGATACTCTTTGTGAGGTACTTTTGCAGCCTATCCAGTTGTTGCAGATGTCCAGTGAGGTGCATGCCAAATGAGCCATTGTACTTGTTGATTAGCCTAATGAGGGGAGAGTAGAGGGAGACAATGACCTCTTACTTCCTGAATGCAACACCCTTAGTAATGAGATGTGCCACATAGAAGGACTTTCTGAGCACAGTGGCACTGTGGTGATCAACAGAGAGCACACTGTCAACCTGTGTTCCCAGTTCTCTTATAAAAACTTCAGTGTTCAATGAACTACCGTCAATATGGTAATTAATGGGAACCATGTTGTTCCCAAAGCAGATGGCGGCACATTTTCTGGCATTGAGCTAAAGTCCAGGGTTCTGAAACCAGTCATAGGTCTCAGTGAAGCCTTTGTGCAGGATGTCAAAATTACATGGGGAGGTAATAATAGCAAGCACCTTGTAGTCATCTGCGAACATTGTGAGCCAGAGTCCCTTCGTGTTGGGCTTGACTTCAGAGATGTAGCTCCTGAACACAAGGGGACCCAGGACAAAACCCTGTGGGACTCCACTTGTGACTGGTTGGCAGTCTGACATGGAGTCTGCTGCTTTCACACCATGAGTTCTATCTGTGAGCCAGTTTTCAAGCCACTTAGTAATATAGGGGTTGATGCCTAGCTGAGTGTATTTGTCTCTGATTCTTGAGTGGAGAATGGTATCCAAGGATTAGAAGAGCTGCCTATCTTGTTATTTATTCCATACTGTTACATAGTTATTGCAGTGGCACAGAGCTTATAGGGCTGCAGAGTATCTACACCTACCTCTACAGTGGATGAAAACAGTGGGCCTTGTAAAGTGGACACTGGAACATGTGCTGGGTGGGCAACAGCAAAAAAATGCAAAACCCACTTCCCAATGGATATAATTCTTGCACAAATACACCCCACCCACCCACAAGATACTGTTCTCGCACACACTTGCCAGGATTGAGATTAGAACCTCTACCTCTCTAGTTACTGCTACCACAGTATTATGCATTTGTCAAATGCACCACGGAGCTTATAGGGCGAAGGGTGCCCCCAAGGTACTTCTAAGGTGAGCAACATTATTGGCCCTTGCAAAGTATGGCAATGGGTGATGTACTGGGTGAGAGAGGCTACAAAATACTTTAACCTACACATACACACTTACATGCACAAATTTCCCAGAGCTGAGATTAGAACTCCTGCCTAACTAGTTATTAGCACTAGAGTGCTAATCAATTATCACACAAGCCACTGAGGTTGTAGAGCTATCAGCAGGACTGTAAAGTGGGGCAACGAGAAGTGTACTGGGTGTGAACAAGCTCAAAATCTTTAACCTACAGACACACACACAAACACACACACTTTTACATTTGCCAGGACTGAGATTAGAAAACCTACCTATTTAATTATTTGTACTATAGTGTTACACATGTATTGCATATGCCACAGAGCTTGTAGGGCTGTAGACTGCCCAAAGGTACTTTTAAGGTGACTGACATCAGCTGGACTGCTAAAGTAGGGCAATGGCAAGTGTACTGGATGTGAACAGGCTCAAACTCTTTAACTTACAGACACACATACACACACTTTTACATTTGCCAGGATTGAGATTAGAACCCCTACCTATCTACTTATTTGTATTATAGGGTTATGCAATTATCACACATGCCACAGAGCTTGTAAGGCTGCAAGTTGTCCAAAGGTACTTCTAAGGTGACTGACATCAGCAAGACTGCTAAAGTACGGCAATGGTGAGTGTACTGGGTGTGAACAAGCTCAAAATCTTTACCCTACAGACACACAAACACACACACTTTTACATTTACCAGAATTGAGATTAGAACCCCTTCCTATCTAGTTATTTGTACTATAGTATTACACAATTATTGCAAGCGCCATAGAGCTTGCAGAGCTGTAGGTTGCCCAAAGGTACTTTTAAGCTGACTGACATCAGTAGAACTGTTAAAGTAGGGCAATGGCAAGTGCACTGGGTGTGGATAGGTTCAAAATCTTTAACTTACAGACACACACACACAAACACACACACACTTTTACATTTGACAGGGCTGAGATTAGAACCCCTACCTAAATAGTTATTTGTACTATAGTGTTATGCAGTTATCACATGTGCAATAGAGCTTACAGGACTGAGGCCAGTCCAAAGGTACTTGTAAGGTGGATGACATCAGCTGATCCTGTAAAGTAGGGCAATGGGAAGTGTACTAGGTGTGAACAGGCTCAAAATCTTTAACCTACAGACGCACACACGAGCACATGCACTTTTACATTTGCCAGGACTGAGATTACAACCCGACCTAAATAGGTATTTGTAATATAATGGTATGCAGTTGTCACATACACCACAGAGTTTATAGGGCAGATACCAGTACAATGGTACTTCTACAATGAATGACATTAGCAGATCTTGTGAAGTAGGGCAATGGGAGGTTTACTGGTTGGGAATGGACTAAAACACTTATTCCTACACCCCCCCACACACACACTGTTACATATGCCAGGACTGTGATTGGAACCCCTAACTATCTAGTTGTATGTAGAATAGTGTTACACAGTAACACATGTGCTATAGAGCTTACAGGACTGAAGTCACTCTAAAGGTACTTCTAAGGTGAATGACATTAGCAGATGTTGTAAAGTAGGGCGATGGGAAGTGTACTGGGTGGGTAAGGCATCATAATACTTAGACCTACAGACACACACACACACACACACACACACACACACACACACACACAAAGGTAGGCAATGTGATATTCCAACCCTCACTTCAGTACCATCAGATAATGAATTTCATCTTCATGCTGGCACATGCCAGTTGTTACAACTGGTATGCAACTGTCTGCAGCAGGACATCACTCTATGCCATTCAGGTTATCTTCATGTATGACTCACTCTCTGTATGTGTCTTCCTGTGTGTCTCACTCTATCACTGTCTGTCCTTGTCTTCCCCGTGTCTATGTGTGTGAATGCTTGACATATTGTAATATGTTGCCCATAGATATGTGTGTGTGTGTGTGAGTGTGTGTGTGTGTGTGTGTGTGTGTGTGTGTGTGTGTGTGTGTGTGTGTGTGTGTGTGTGTGTGTGTGTGTGTGTGTGTGTGTGTGTGAGTGTGTATTACACACAACGGATTCAGATATATTACATATGTGCCACCTACAGCTGCCTGTGGGTAATCCTATCTGTTGGGTGTGTTTGGAGACAATTAGGTTTACATAGATGTGTGTATGCGAAGACATTTGCACAATACAGAGATATAATACAGCATGGGCTTCACTTCTCTAAGTGTAGGAGCATGCTCAGTATAACCTTCTATAGAAAATGTGGGAATCTATTCCATGGATAGTTGTACTCCAGTCTGGGGTGTTGTGTGCTACAGCCATTCCTTGCAACCTGTTTGTGCAAGATATCTGGAGATAGGCTGCCAATATGGGGAAAGAATGGGCCAAACATAGGGGGGTACTATAACTATTGCTCTTAACGTGTGAGTTGCTTGAGTTACAAGGTTTGTTTTAGCAGGCATTTTCTGACATATGTAATGTTTAACACTGTACTGTATTGCGTCATTACCTACTGACAGATATAATCAGATCATCACAGTTATTTACCAGTGAAATACAAGTTGGATGATCACAAACCTATATTATGAGGCAAAAGCTAGACATTCTTGCGAAATCCGGCCAGTTGGGAGGTGTGTCTATGGCCGATTGACTGATGAAGCTGTGTAAAAGGTTCAGCACCTTGGTGATATGCTGGCTAGGGATATCCTGGTTGTGCAGTATTCTTCTTACCTGAAAGGTCATATCCTTGTGTGGCCATACCTGTCAGCTGTACAGATTCTCACAGATTATCCAGATTCATGCCTCATATATCTGTTCGGTTTCCCTTAACATTGTTGACTTCTAGCATATTTGTTGCAAATCACTCAGGGTTGCAGTCAGGGAATACTGACAGAACATTAGGGTTTCATACTTCACACCTTTCATGACATCCATGCTACTACACACTCCCTCTGTTATTCTATCAACTTCCTAACATTATGAGAGCAATATTGCAAATGTGTCCCTATAGTTGGGCCTTTAGCCCACCGTTATGTATGTCTTTGTCAAGAATTCTTCCTCTACAAGGTTGAGAGGTATGCTACTAGCATTTAGCAGCATGGCCTTACATTTGCATTTTTTTGACTGTGTTATATTGATAGTATGGACCCCATGACATTCCCTGAAAAAGCACTATGAGTGAGGCATGGGCCTTTGCCAAAGGCCTGTAGGCCATGTGAGGCTGATGCAGGCCACCTGGAGCAAAGCAGTGCATTCTGTCACTCATATGTTCTCAGGCTGCCAGGCAGTGGACCCCCCCATGGGGTGACAATGGTAAGTGACAAAATACACCGCTGTGCTACAAGGCACCATACCTCTCTATGTATGTGAGCCAGACATCTGGACAAAGCTATGAGCAATTGGGTTACAAAGACCTAAATATACAGACCATTGTAGCTATTGGCCTTACAAACCTGGAAGGGTGATACAATAACAGACTTTGCATTAGCATGCATTTTTCTATAGGGTATGAATTCTGAGACACTATAATCTGTCAATATTTTCTGACTTTAGACCTTCGTGGTTTGGCAATGATTTGCCAGACAACTTCTATTTTAGACTAAAGATACCACAAACATGATACAAATCTGTGTACATTCTGCAAAAGGTCTGTACAGTTGTGAGGTATGGTAGGCACTATGTAGGTTACTCCAACCTGTATACTGTTCATATGTGTGGCCCCCTGTACATGACCTGTCCAGCTTCTTGGCAGTAATGGCTATTGACATCTGGACAGTGTGTACAACTCCCACCATAGGTGTAGCTGACATGCAAAATAGTTGGCACTGCATTTTGTGGAACATGGTCCTGTCTACCACAGTACTGTATCTAGGCCACTAGGACACAGCAGCCATGAGAAGCTGCTGACCACATCCTCTCAGTATTCCCCACACATATGCATAGCTCACTGACCCCTGCATATTGTGGGCATGCAAAATGTTATCCATGTTGATTGGGACAGCCCTGGCAATGTGTGCTCTGCTGCTATTACCCTACAAACTTACATGTTACTGCATTTCTATGTGAATATGGGTGTGGGGGGGAGCACACCTGTCAACAGTACACATTTGCACAGACTGTGTTGATATTAGCTTTACATTTTGGCTCCATTTAGCATAGTATTGTGCCCTGTCTTGGAGAACAGAGGCATATCACTAGAGAGCACAGGTTAGATTGTACTGGCATACAATTGAGTTTCAGACTTCTTACCCTTCAGAGTCCTACTGCAAATGTAAGGCCTGCTGTGATATCACTGTGCAAGTCTGTAGGGGGGGTATTCCATCATTGTCACCATTTGTGTGCTTTTGCCATACATTTCTTTATGGTTTTCTATGGCTGACTTGCTATGTGAGTCTGGGGGTGAGTATGGGGTCCCCACAGTGACATCCATGCATGTGACCAATGCCCCCCCTTAGTTGGGCCCCCACATATACTGCAGTGGGATTTGTCACCTTAAATGATACTGCATAGTGTGGGGAAGACAGTATTGTGCAGACATTTCCTGGTGTCCCACATAGCTGTCAGTTGTCTGTTGCTATCCCAATAGGCCACCCCATTCCCTTGCATGCATGCAGCATTATCATAGATATGCTACCAAAACATAGTAATCCATTCATTTATTGTTAAGAAGACTGACTTACCTTGTGCCTGCAGCAGTTGTGAGGATGGTGCTTGAGGGCTGCCTATGTTGGATGCACACAGTACACTGCCTATACATGGTAAGTTACAGGTAATGTGATGTGTGTGTCATCCATTTTACTGTGTGTCCAAGTCAGAGAGAGGTGTCAGTCCCTGGGTCCCTACAGTGTCAGTGTGTGTGCTATGCATTGCCTCTTTGCCAAGGCCTGGGCATACTGGGCATGCCTCCATCTGCCTACAGAAGCAGGCTCAGGTGCCTCCTCTTTTGAGTCCTTCTGTGCCTGTGGGGACCTTGGCAATGGTGGGGGGGCTGTGTGGCCCTTCCCTGTGCTGTTCCTACTGCAGCTGTTTACACAGGATCATATTGTGTAGCATGGCACATACTATGAACATGTGTGCACATGAGAGTACTGCAAGGCTCCCCCAGATATGTCAAGGCAGCAGAATTGTGACTTGAGCATCTCAAACACACACTCTATAATGATCCTCGTTAGTGTGTGTGCCTCATTATTGCATTTTTGAGTGGGTGTGTGGCATTTCTGATGGGTGTCATCATCCAAGGCTCCAGTGCATAGCCAGCATCTCCACCAGATGGCCATATGGGATGTCCCCAGTGGCAATGCCTGGTACAGCTGTGACGAATGCCAGATGTGGGAGTTGTGATAGCTTCCAGGGCTGCCAGCACACACATTCATGATAATGCCCTGGGCATTGTACATGACCTGGCAGTTGATGTAGGGGAATCCTTTGCAGTTTATGTAGACCCTATCCTGTTCAACGGGTGCACTTTGATGTGGCTGTGACTGCAGTCTATCCCACTCAGTACCTCCAGATATTCTGCTACATGGTGGAAGAGAAGCATATTGCTGGTCCTCTCCTCATGGGTGTTGAGGAAGTAAATGTGCTCACCAGCATGTGGCAGGATGGCATCCAGGAACTGGTGGAGTACTCTGTATGCGGATGCCTGAGAGACCCCCATGATGTCCCCAGTATGTCTTTGGAAAGTACCTGTAGCTAGTGTTCTTAAGGCTACACATACCTTGGTATCCACAGGGATGAGTTCCTCTCTGTTGGCTCTGGCTCTGAATTGAGGCTGGCACAGCTCAATTATTTGCTGCAGTATCTCTCTGTCCACCCTGTAGCCCTCTACTATCTCCAGATCATGTAGCCGCTAGTAAGTTACCCTGGGTCTGAACACTCTTCTCCTCCTCCTCGGTCTGTGGCGATTGTCAGCATTATCCTCCTGACTGCCCTCAGCCTGTAGCACATACTAATGGATCAAAGCAATGAGAGCCCCTAACATGTTTTTGGTTAAAATTCCCCTGCATGTGTACACCAATGGTGCAGAGTTTGTGGGAAAAAAAGAGACAGTAAGGTCTTTGTATAGTTTATACTGTTGTGCTGCAGATGCTGCCTGTATGATTGGCTGACTATGATGGATTCCATCTGCCAGCTATTTTATTTGTACCGGATTGCTTGTATTCTGCTATTTTCTTTTATTTTTCCTTTTTTCCCTTCCCATTTTCACCCCTTTTAAGCCCCTAGGTGTGCCGCTCAAACCCGGTGCCCAAATGTAAACAGTCCTGCTATTTCTCTATTTTTGGTTTTATATCCAGTGCGTGGCACGCAAACCCATTTAGCTAGAGTAAACAATGAGAAACGGCCCTCCCCTGGACTTGAACGCACTCTTCATTTCATGGAAGAAGTCAATACAGCCTTTGACACACCCCCTTGCTTAGCTGTGCTTAGCTAAGCTCATCTGAGAGCCTTCGAGCTCCAATGCGCTTACACCAAGCATGACACACACCTTTTCATGTCTGCTGCTCCTCCTGCTTACACCACTGCCTTATAGCACCTACATGGTTAGGTACAGTTTAGCACTTTGCTTCTTTTTGTGATTCAGTAAATTTCCCTCATTCGCATACCCCACTGCCTTAGTCCCTAGTTACAGCACTAACTCAGAGCCTTTCTCCTTAGCAACCACCGTTCCCTGGTATTGTTTTGATTTTGCATGCCATAGACTATAATGGCAAAATGCAGATTTCACTTAAAATGTCCTTTTCACATTTTTTTTTCATATTTTCGGCACAATCCCATTTGTCCACTGCTGCCCTATGCTTAAACGGCCGAGATCGGCCAAAAAAAAAAAAAAACTTTTCTTTGTATAATTTTGCAGCACTTTTCCATGCCAATGGCCATATATTTGGTCATTGGCAAGCCTAAAGGTTATAGTACATGCTTTAGTTTGAGCTGTCATGCTTCCATTTTGATTTTTGCAGAAATGTATTCGGCTAGTAGCCAAACACATTTCTGCATGCTACACTTTTCTGCCATGTATGCCTGCCTGATTACTGGATCACTAATTGACCTCATTTGCATGGTTTTCATTGAGGTCATTAGCATAATTCAGTTGTGTCTTTGGCAGAACAGTGTTGCCATGTTCGTGCACATCAAATGGCTTGTTTACTGGATAGCTCAGTGGCCATATTCTGTGCAGGAATGGTTACACTATTCCTGCACAGACATTTTGGCTTATTGAATCCTGGGATTTGTGTTCACCATATGATACTCTCCAAATACTCTTCTTAAACAGAATACTCTCAACCTCTCACTGAAATGACAAAAACAATTTGTATACATACATCCTGCCTGTACAATCCATTAAGTCACACGTGGGCTTTCTCTTTAGTAACTTCCACCACTGCAAAATCTTAGAACGTATAAATGTAACATCTGTTTGTGTATAAGTGTAAATAGAAATGTAACTACTGTGTGTTTAACTGGAACTTAGTGTAATGAAATGTAAGCAAATTGAGCTTTCTTCCTGGGCCTCTGCTGAAAATGGGAATTACCCATCAAACTTTCCTGGTAAACAAAGATAAATAAATCAATAAATACAGCCATTTTACAGGACTTGATTCCTTCTACTTCCATTTACCTACTCTGTGACTCTGAAAATTCACTTAAGCAGACAGTGGGTCCTCTTCACCCATAAAAAGGCGCAGTTGAGTCCTGTAGGATTACTCGATTTTAAAAAATAAATAAAAAATAGTGTTGCCATTATTCTGTGTAAATCAAGAAAAAAACTAATAGCAACTAAAAAAATGAACAATTCCTCCAATGATTTGGGAGACATACACTCATACTTTGATTCCCCGGCTTACATTAGAACATTTAAAGTAACACATTTTTTTTGAATTATGAAAAAAATGCCTTTACACTGACGGTACTAAGCATAGCAAACCTTCCCCATTCTCCCTTTATCAATTGTAATTTGAAATCCTACATATGTATATACAGTATGGTTGTTTGTGTGTGTGTGTGCAAGTATGTGTGTGTGTGTGTGTGTGTGTGTGTGTGTGTGTGTGTGTGTGTGTGTGTGTGTGTGTGCGCGCACGTGTGTGTGTGTTTATGTATGTGGTGTATATAAAACTGTTTGCAATTAATTGCAATGAATTTTTACATGAATTTTATATGAATTCTTCTATGTTTTTTAATATATAAATGTATTTCATTGTAGTTTATTCTGCATTTCAAATTTGGTTAATTGGATGGTAAAAACATTATCATCATTAATTTAGTTCATATTGGCAGTAAATATTAGCCATATGTTTTTTATAGACATTGTATCACTTTAATGGTGAATCAAAGGAAGTGATGTCATGGAGGGAAGGTTTTTAAAGTCAATGTCATCAGTTTGAATTTTGTTGTTACAGGTTAACTATTTCTGAGGAAGTTGGTCTTGGGACTGAAAGGCTTAAATAAACTGGTGCATGTTTCAAAGAGATTTTCATCGGATTTTTATCGGATTTTAACCATTTGTGGATTATATCTGGTTGGTAGTGTTGCTGCATCAGTCGCGCATTTCTGTGGATCCCATTTGGCGGTTTCCAGGCTGTTTGCAATTAATTCTAAGTAACTGAATAATGCAGACCGAATACAAACAAACCGTCATTAGTAACAGTTTTAAACAATAAGAATAAAAACAAACAGAAGGTAGAAGGAAAAAAACACCTTTAATATAACCACCAGTTATGCTTTTATCATGCAAATTGATGTCATCAGATTGATAGGTAATTAAAATTATACCACTGAAACAGGAAATAAACCGATGACATGATCTTGATATAAGCAATAAAAAGAGAAAAAAATATCAGCAATAAAAAATAGATCCATTTCATGTTTAACATTTTTAAGGTTTTGTTTTAAAAATTATAGTCATTAAAACTTGTATAGTGGAAGACATCAAAAGCACCAGTCACATAAATCCTTTTGTATCAATGGCATTGCCTATGTTCACCCACTAATGTCATTATAAACACAATCCAGAACATAACTAAAACTTTTTTTTTTTTAATTCTTATAGCTAATTCAGTATTTGTGTAAAACTATGCTTTTAAAATCTTACTCTAAATAACAAAGATGCAATAATACACTCTGCTCCATAACTGCACGTGCCCAATATAAAATGCATTGCAAGTTAAACAAGATGCAGTGTATACAATATGGTGGAATAAAAGAGAAGCCACCTTGTGACTTCTAGGCAATGTCAGTGACTATACGTTAAAAGTGTGAGATGTCTATAAATTTACATTTAAAATACAACTCTGTGGAATAAGTCCCCTTGTCCCTACTATTGATACTTTGAATGGCAGCTGCCTGCTATTTGCAAAAATTGGTTTCACAGTAACAGTCCTTTTTTTTTAAGGAACACAGGTTGATTTCCCAGTTTTTGTTAACAGCAAGTAATTGTCAACTGTTTTTATGTCTTCACTCATCTCTGTAAAATCAAAATAATCTAAATAAAAAGGACGGAATGTAAAGTATTATCAAGTCAGTGCTGTTGCACCATTCTGATAAAATCTTTTCTGGAAATCTACACTGTGGTTACAAAAAATCTTCTGTAAGATGGGGGTAAATTACTTTTGAACTCCATTGGCAAAGAGGAATAAATGCATAAATATGGCCCAGGAGACCTGACCTTAGCTAGTGGCTTATAGGTTCTTAGGTGCTTACTAAGCTAACAACTACAAGGGCCTTTTTAAGCCTAGCCATGCATTCTAAATCTCTGAAAAGTTCTGATGCCCTTCATAAGTGTAAGCAAGGGCCTGGGAGATGAACCATTTACAGGTTACCTGTGTCCATAAGAGACATAAGTGCCAAACCAGGGAAGAATTTCTGTTTTCCCATTCAGTTGTCCAAGTTGCACTTGAATTGGGCCAGGGAGGAACTCTGCTTCACACATATGGGGAGCCTGTTCCACAGACGGGGTAGTCTCTGGGACAAATATATCTCTCCAGCAGGTCCTATTTATATCACAGGCAAGGTTTATGTCTTTAGAATGGGTAACTCAGATGCTGTTTGTTTTGCAGATATGCAGGAGGCCCATTAGAGTGGAGTCTGACAATGCCCAATATGCCAGGCATAGATCTCTCCTCAAAAGCCTGTAGGAGACAGAATAAAGGGATAGGGCCTTGAGGTGGTCTGCAAAAGACATTTTACTTACACCCTGTATTCTTTTAGTAAGGAACCTCTGTGGACATTCCAATTGTTGGATATGTCTGGTTAGGTACATACCAAAGGGGGAATTGTACTCAATGACAGGTCAGATGAATGCTGAATACAGTGGAACAATGACTTCCTTGGACTTAGATGCCATGCCTTTGTTTATAAGTTGCAGAACATAGAATTATTTCCTTACCACTGTAGACACATGATGGTCAAAGGATAGATTACTATCTATTTGTGTCCCTAAGTCCCTGACTACTGGGTCAACTCTAAGGGGTGTGTTGTCAATATGATACTTACCAACAATGGATGACTTCCCAAAGGATACTATTATGCATTTTTTGGCATTTAGTTTTAGTTCACGGCTCTGACACCAGTTGTTTGTCTGTGTCAGCCCCTCCTGGAGAACATTTGTGTCAGTGTGAGATTCAATGACAGCTCCCAATTTACAATTATCTGCAAATTTAGTCAGCCAGAGAGCACTGACATTGGCCCTCACTTCTGAGAAGTTAGTACCAAAAAGGAGAGGTCCAAGGACTGATCCGTGAGGGACTCCGCTTGTGACTGGCCTCCTCATAGGGATGGACTCCCCAAGTCTAACTTCCTGGGTCCTGTCTGTGAGTCATTTGGCTGTCCAGCAGGTGACATATGGGTTTTTACCTAACCTCTTGAGTTTGTCAACAATGCCCCAGTGGGGTATTATGTTGAATGCCTTGGTCAGGTCAAAGTAGGCAATGTGAACAATTTTGCCCTCATACATTGCTTAAGTGACCTTCTCAAAAATGTACACCAGTTTGAGTAGGCATGACCTGACCCTGACTAAACCAGACTGGATTGGGTCCAGTGTCTAGAGGTTTACTGTATCTCTGTTGATCATCTCCATGATAATTTTTTCCATGGCTTTACATATAAGACTAGTGAGACGTATGGGTCTGTAGTTTCCAGGGTCTGCAGATGGCCCACCTTTGTGCAGAAGGATGACTGTCGCCTTTCTCCATTCAAGAGTTCTGAAGCCTGTTTGGAGGCTACAGTTAAATAGTAACTCCAGAGGCCTTGATAGGTCATGTTTCATGGTATTTAGAAGGCATCCTGGAATATTGTCTGCGCCCATTGATGCAGTGTTCTTGGTCTTTGAGAGAGCATTAAGGACCTGTTCCCTAGTGATAGTAGGGAGAGTTACATTTGATGATATTTCCTGAGGGATGGTTGAGGGGGAGAGAGGGCTAAAGTTAGAGCTGAATTTATCAGCCAGGATGTTTGCTATATCTTCTGGCTCAGTAAAGATGGCTCCATTTACAATGAGCTTTGCTCACAAGTGTGTATTGCCTTTGAGGTTGTGGACATAGCTAAAGAATGTTTTGTAGCTGTCCTTGGCCTGGGAGACCAAACTTACCTCAAATTTGGCTTTGGTAGACTTTATTTGTCCTCTGAGTTGTTTGTTTAGTTTGAGGAGAGTGGTTTTATCTTTCTGGATGCTGCACCTCCTAATTTTTGCCATGATTTTCTTCCTCCTGTGATACATCCTTTGATTTTGTGAATCCACCAGGGTGGCTTGTTTTTTGAGTTAGTTCTGTACTTCTTCCTGGTGGGTACAGCTGCCTCTATGCATAGGCAGCAGTGTTCTCAGGATTTATGGGGGCCTGAAATTATGTTGTGTATGTGTATATATATATATATATATATATATATATATATATATATATATATATATATATATATATATATTTATCTGTGTGTGTGTGCGTGTGTGTGTGTGTGTGTGTGTCCGTCTGTGCGGTTTCACTTCATAATCTTGAATTGCTGAAATCTCGAATTTCAGCATTTCGAGACCATGAAGCTGAAACCATCACAACACCGACACTTATAAAGCCGAAACCAGAACACCAAACGCACAGCACACACCACACCACACACAAACCACAACACCCATACCACAAAACAAATAAACACACCAGAACACCACACAGTTACACACCTACAATACAGAAGTGCAGGGGGGGCACCCCACGCAATGCCTACTTATATATAGCAACTTCAAGATCGCACATAATGAAGAATAAAAAAATCACACCACGGCATTCTACACTCGCTCGCACACAGACACACACAAATACACATCACACATACACAAACACCAACACATCCAACACTCATACTCATGCTTACACCTCCCTACCCTTACCCACACATACGACATACAAAATCACACAAATACAATCACTCACCTTCAATTCCAGACACCATCTCAGCCAAACACTTCATGTACCATACCGGAAATGCATAAGCACGGATTTGAGATATTCGAATTCATGCTTATGCACTTCTGGTATTCTGAAATTTCATCTTCATGGTCTCAGAATACTGAAATTCAAAATTTAAGTATTTCGAGATTATGAAAAATTATCAGTTTCAACAATTGGCTAAGCTTCTGGTGTCATTCAAAGGAGATCCAGTGTCTGTCAGCCTGGGATGACATGCTAGACAAGTCACGCTGCTTCACTAGAGACGGCTTGCACCTGTCACCCTTAGGCTTTCCAATAATGGCCAAGGCTCTTGCCACCCCTATAGTGCCTTTTTTTAGGCAAGGCTGAAAAGACAAACCCACTGCTGTAAATAGCACAAGTAACAAAAAACTGAGGGTAATGCTACTCAATGCCAGAAGTCTAAACCTCAAAATGCATTCACTCAAGGCACTCCTCAGTATGGAGAAAATTGATATATGTGCAGTAACAGAAACCTGGTTTAAGGCTCCGGAGAGCAGCCCAGCACTACTAGGCTACAACTCATACCATACATTTCAGCCACAAAATCTGGACTGAAATACAAAAGGCAGGGGAGTATCCATATTCATCAAGGATACCCACACCTCCAGCTTAGTAGCACAGCACAATACTTCAGAGATCATCCACATGCAACTAATAATGGGCAAAACTGCTATTCAAATTATAGCTTGCTACAGATCACCCACCATGTCCCAGGACCCCCACTCTGCATTTCTGGAAACACTGGGAAACATAAAGGTCCTACTAAACACCCTGATACTGGGAGATTTCAATTACCCAAACATTAACTGGGAGAACTACTCAAGTACAAACTCACTTGCCCAACATTTCCTAGAATTTATAAACTCAAACGCCCTGGATAAACTGGTCAACACCCCCACCAGAGGTGACAATATATTGGACCTGGTCATCACCAACATGGGCGACCTGTGTTCCACACCAGAGGTCAACCCCTTGTTGGTTAGACCTGACCATAAACTAATCACTCTGGCTATCCACATTCCGCCACCACCCCCAGTCAAAGAAACCACAGTGAAAAAGTTTTCAAAAACCAACTTCACGTTACTTTTCAGAGGTACAGGCAAGCACATGAGGACTATGGCTGACCAAGTTCGCAGACGACTGCAAACGAGGGGCTATAATTGACTCACCAGCTGACACAGACATCCTCCAAAATGGTCTTACTGAGACAGATACCTGGTGTTAAAACCATGGCCTCAAGCTAAATGCCAAAAAGTGCATAGTCATCCCCTTTGGAAAATCAAAGTACCCACAAACTACCACATAGGTGGTAGCCCCCTAAATACGGAAGATGTAATAAGGGATCTGGGGACCCAAGTAGATAGTGACCTCTCCTTTGATAATCACATTGGCAAAGTGTTGAGAAAGTCCTTCTATTTGGCCCACCTAATCACAAAAGGGTTTGCATCCAGATCGAAAGAGATCATTGGGCCCCTCTACGCATCACTCATCAGACCCATAATAGAATATAATGCCCCATTTGGGATGTACCTTACAAGACACCTGTAGCAACTGAAAAGATCACAGAAGTACCTCACCAAGAGGATCACTGGCCTCAAGCAGATGCCCTATGCAGCTCGACTGAAGAAACTCCAGCTGTACTCGGTTGCATACCGCCTACTCAGAGGTGATCTCTGCCTGACATACAAGGACATGTCCAACCCAGAATTGATGGACATGCTCCACCCAAAGAAAACCATATCCCCTCGAGCCACACACTCTAGGGATCTAAACCTCACCACAGCAATAAATAGGACATGCTGGAGGAATAGATTCCTGTCCCAGAGACTTCCCATGCTCTGGAACAAGATTCCAATCTGCATTAGGCAGAGCTCCTCCCTAACCCTCTTCAAAAGAAACATTGACGAGTAGATGGGAAACAGAAAGTTTACCCCAGGTTTCACTTCAATGGCTGTGCTGGACAGAGGCACAGGGAACTAATCTAAGGGGGCGGCGAAAGCCAAGCACATTCTGGCTAGGCTTATAAATGCCTTCGGGCAGATAGCTATGCTCATGGCTGTTAAGCAATGGCTTTCTGGAACCTTCTCTCACTCATGTTTCAGACTTTAACTTCACAATTAGAAAATAACTGGGTCAAGTCCATTTGGGTGTAGATTGATAGTCCTCAGGAATTCTGACAATGACCAAGAACAGAAGGGAAAAAAAATACTGCTGTACTCTGTTTCACATTCCCAGTATACCATTACCAAATTAATAAAACAGGGAGCAATCAATGCACCCATAGCAACATTGTTATTTCTGTAATACTGTTTTCAAAAACTGAGAAGTTATTTTATAGTACACTGTCATGCCAAATGCAACAACAAAAAAATGTCAAAAACATTCTAATTACTGAGATCAAGATTCACTTCACAAAACTGGCATCCAAGAGATGAGCTCGAACTCTGTACAGGGACTATAGATTAAACTGTAACATTCAATTGTACATTGATGAGTAACAGTATAATTGTATTAAACTAATTATTAGCATCTGAAATAAAAGAGGGAATCAATGTGAGAATTCTTTAATTCTCTTTTCCATACAGATGTTAAAGGCTCAGTTCTGAGACCTGCTGAAATCACATTGGGTTATAAAGTCTGTGCTTTTAGATCTTTTCTAATATGACACTGAACCTTTATACTGTCATATAAAATCAGTGGCTAAGTTAGGAGAAACCCATCTCTTTATAAAATTCTTCTATAGAAATGTTAATTAAATGACTGAACCCTCTCTAAATGCCATAACCATTTCTTTTTAAAATGTTTACATAACATTTGTTCCATTTTCTTTTCATAAGCTGATGTCCCCTCTACTAGCCATTCACTGCATTTATCAGATTCTATCATGTGAATCAACACATCAGTGTTAATTCTGGTTTAAGAAGGATTTAGCATCAAGCTTGTAGGGTTATGATCAGCAGACATTAGTTAGGGTGCACAAGGGGGCTTCATCCCCTTAACCATCTTACTAATGCCTGCTAACCATAACCATCACCTTGCACCTTCCCCAACCCAAATCTTATACCTTACCTTACAAAACTGCTTTCTATAACATTACTAATGCACAATACACTCATACATACCTAACATATGAAAGCAAACATGCTCAGCACTAACCCTATGCACTTCCCTAGCTCTTACTGTAACCCTAGCCCACAAAACGCAAGCATGTAAGATTATTTTCCACTCACATACATACGTCAAACAACAGCACATACACTTCATTTAGTGTATCCCATTCCAAAGCCATTATTCTAACCCTATCTAGCAAAAAATTGCAAACACCACCCTATCTCCTAATGCTGAAACTGATGGTATAACCAAAACATTCAACATTTAAATAAAAAATGAACACTTACTTTCTCCAACCAAATTCCTTGGTTTCAACATAGCACACATACACACACACACACACACACACACACACACACACACACTAGCAAAAAGCCTGCCTGGACCCCCTCAGACACATGCACACGGGGGAGGGGGGGTTCTGGCCCTACACCCTTTGGTGTTTGTAGATACCAACTTTGAGATCATGCAACAGTGGGGAAAATGTGAATCTCTTAATCCCACTGCAATGTAATCTGGCATAAATGAATACAAACTCTTGGTGATCAAATGAATTTGCAGTTGTTAGTGCTGTGGTTCAGTCCATTTTATTCAGATACAAGTTATCCCACTAAGGATTTCTTGACATAGACTAACATGTTTCCCTATTTTCCTATTTTCTTTGAACTGCAGTTAAAGTCACTCAAAACTTTAATTTTCATATTTACTATGAAATTTCTTTTTTAATTATTCAAGGAAATATCCTATTTCAGACATAGCTGTGTAAGCATAGACCATTATTATTTAGTTAATTATTCATTTATTCATTCATATATAGATTTATTTGTGTATTTCCATTTATTAACCAGTAAGGTACACTAGTCAAAAGACTTTTTGTCACAATCCAGGCAAACAAGCATGAACAAACATACAAAAGAAGTGCATGGGCAAACATAATTTGACAAATACAGAAAAGGCAAATCAGCAGGTTAACAGTAAATATTATGACAGTGAGTCAACTACATCGCTGAATAAAAGGTGTTACAGTGACATATGTGTTACATATCTTTTCTATATTGCAGCTTTATGCCAGGATATTTTGCTAGGTTTAGTGAAACAGTCATATTTGTTTGTTCTAGCCAGGAGTTTATTATGTTGCATTTTGAAGTTCTTTAATCCACTGGTAGTGCAAAGGTCTTTGACCAAACCACTTCTGAAGGCAGGTGTTATTTTAGAGAAGGTTTTTTTTGCAAATTTCTAATGTAAAAGGGGGTCTAAGGAGTGTAGGACTGAGTTGGTATCTAAAAGAATGCAGATTGCCTTTGATCTGGATCTTATTTCTCAGATTTGAACAGTAACTGTTATTTGCAAGTTTAAGTGTGAGCATGTTTAGAAGGAAGGAGATTCTGAGTACAATTGGGAGTCATTGGGGCTTTAATTATAGTTTGGCAGTGATATTTGGAATTGGGATTAAAGTGAATATATTTAAGTTTGTTTGTTTCTTTCAGCTTTTCCCGGTTAGGGGTCGCCACAGCGGAACTCCGGTCCGCTAATGATCGGCAGTAGATTTTTACGTGCTGGCTTGCCGGGCCTAAGGCACAGCCTTCAACGATGGAATGCCCATTAACGCATGTCAACACACAGAAGACGCTCTAACTGAGAATCATACAGTAACTGGTTAGTTTGACCAGATAACAGAGTGGTAAAACATAATGCATACTCCAGTCTAGATTATGTTAATGCCTATGGCTTTCCTAGCTTTTGTTAAAATAGCTGTGATATTTTGTAAACTACTTTAATTGTATGAGGATCTCTTTGGCATGAAGGACAGATTTTAATCAAGTATTAATCCAAGGTACTTTTCTTCATTTACCACAAGTAGACATTGGTCTTCATGATCATTTAAGGGAAATAGAATGGCTTTAACAAGTCTCTAGGGAGTTTCATGTAGTATAATTGATGATTTATGTGAGTTTGGGCAGAACTTCCTATCAGGTGAGTTAGTAGTGTTGTTTTTAGTAGCATTAAACTTTGTCTCACTTTTTTTAGCATTTTAGCGTATGCAAATAACACACCAAAATTATTTCAGTAATCACTTTACCACTTACAATATTGAATGTATAATGTCTTTTACAAAAAATGTGCTATTTTTGCAATCAACTTTGTCACTAAGGTGGTTCCTATGAAATTTTGTTGAAGCTGAAATCTCCTGGCATGACATCATGAGGTAATGCCTCACTACCTGTATTCGTACATAAACTGCTATTTTTCCTTACTATGTGGTGCAACAGGAGAGTCTTATATCCTAGTAAGATAAGTTGTCAGGTACGTCTCACTGATGAAAACACTCTACATTGAAAATTAACACAAGATGATTTATTAGTGGAACCATAACACAAGCAAGTAACTAATCCTCTAAAGAAGTATGGTGATTTTGATTATGATGATGATTATGTAATCATTGTCAAAAGTAAAGTTGACATCATTTTGTGTGCGAGGTCATAAAGAAAGCTGAGTTAACAGAGAGCTAAATCCTCAAAAACATGTCACAATCTTTGCTTTTCTTTCAAGCCACTTGCAGCTTTAACATCAAGGGTATACACAGAAATGCACTTAACTGTAAACACATGTGCTTGTGAAGTTTAGCAATATACTTCATGTATACCATGATTGAATTGTTAATGCAAATGTGTCATGTAGAAGAGTTTAGAGTGTTCGAAAAGCCTTGCAGATGACCAACATCATTTGTATGAAGTAATGTATTTATATATATATATATATATATATATATATATATATATATATATATATATATATGTATATATTTCTAATTGAAAGATGACTAGTGGTTGGTCTCGATATAAATAATCAGACCAAAACACTCAGCATATTGGATTTTTTTTCTGAGTTAGTAAATATAATCAGGAATATTATATTAGTTATTTGTCAGTCTAGTATGGACATTTTGTTTTTGTCATTAGTTTGCTGCCCATTTTCATCTCGTACTAGCTGGGAGTGGTTATTTTCATTAAGAATTTTGTCAAGTGTCTGTTTGATGTTACTATAAAGACTGAAGTCACCAAGTATAGTTACTTTGTGATGTTATGAATGAGGCAGTATTTTTTTGTATTGTTTCTTGAAATGTGGTGATTTGGCAAGGTGGTGGAACATAGACCAAGATGTAATATTATGTTTTGTTTCTAGGCTGAATTAGTTTTAAAGTTTAGTTAGGATCAGTGACAAAGCCTTAGTTATTCATAGTAATTTAAAAAAGAATATAGGTTAACTTAGCTAATTTATGTGCTAATGTGATAATAACTCCATCTCTATTAGTATAACTCTGATCAGACTGCCTGTTATCTTGGTGTCTCAACCATTGCCTTACCCCCACACTTTAACAATGACAGCATTAAAACAGTTGGTACTTATGTATTATCGCAACCAGGTTCCAAACAGCACACTCACTCTTGATATATTCTGGCAGGCCTTCACGTGCTGGTTAATGAATTAATGTTATTTTGCAAAATCTGATTCATTACAGTCTGTTTTTCTGTTATGACACATAATATTTATCAGATCATCCACTACAGTATTGTCTTTGTTGATTTCTGCTGCATGTTATCCAGAAAGCAACTGTACTGGACACCTCTGACAGTCCTATGATTTCCCCATTTGGAAGGTCAGTCCTGAGCGACTCCCAAAAGCCAGCTGTTAATTTAACTACTACTGTGTTCCACAAGACCACCCTTATTCAGTCCTGTAATTATGAGAAAGTTGAAATGCATGTCAATACATAACAGTTTCATAACATAGGCTGACTTTGAAAATATGTCCTGCATCAAGTATTTCGCAAAATGTTTAGTCGGACTTACCTGGTTGCAATGCTTTCTGATGTTACCGGCGATGTTCTAGTGAGAAGATAATGTTATTTTTAGGGAAAAACACATGTGAGACAGGGGTTTTCTCTTCCCTTTTGTCACAGCAGTACCTACGGGTGGTTGTGCACTGGAACAGGGGTGCCTTTCAGTGGTGATAGGGCAGGTAGCAATGTCTGACATTTATTACCGAAAAAAAAAACATATAGTGTGATACATTCTGAAACATGTCTGCTTGTACTTGTTTGACAGTTTTTTTTTTGGTATGAAAATCCATTGATAATAACTGTAATGACATTTAAATATCATTGCATTTTTATCTTCACAACCATGTTATTGAACTTGTAAATTGCCACATTTGTGACCATTTTTCCTGTTTCGCTGCTGGTTGCATTAATATGTAAGTAACACATTTTTAAAAACACAATAATTTTAGAACAGTATTCAGTCCAAAAGCCAACAGTTCCATACTTTTTGACATAAATTTTTTTTCTCTGGGTACATGCCTAAAATCTTTAAAGGACTGAGTTTGACAATACAGGACTTTGAGAAATCCAGTTTGATGATTCACACAAACATGAACACACTCACACACACACACACACACACACACACACACACACACACACACACACACACACACACACACACTGGCCTTGCCAACCCAGACTGCATTATTCCCCACCAAAACTTCTAAATCTCGAAATTCCACAATCTCGACTTTCAAAATCTTGAAGCCATAATGTCGAGATTGTGGAATCTCGAAATTGTAAAACAGAAAAAAAAGATGACAACATTTAAAATATGTTTTTGCAGGGGGGCAAGTCCTCCTGCATGAACCACACCCCCTGCAACCTATACATTCTCATTCTGAGATCGCTGTACAGTGAAGAGAATGATAATGTAGATCGCTATACAGTGAGGAATGGGAACATTACTGTTCTCTTCACAGTCGTGCGAGTTCTGAGTTAGCATATTTAATTTGCAAGGGGTGGGGGGTGTAGTGGGGCATGCCTCCCTGCAAAAATATGTTTTTAAATGTTGTCATTTTTTTTTTTTTTTACAATTTCGAGATTCCACAATCTTGACATTATGGCTTCGGGATTGTGAAAGTCAAGATTGTTGGAATCTCAAGATTTCATATTAGACCCATATATATATATATATATATATATATATATATATATATATATATATATATATATATATATATATATATATACATATATATATATATATATATATATATATATATATATATATATATACATATATATATGGGTCTACTTGATCTGACCAAAATTTCAAAATGTCAACTTTCATATGGCCGAGACCATATGATCGACATTTGAAATCTCGACCATTCAAGTAAAACACAAAACACAAAACACAAACACAAACTTACAGGGGGGCTTCACCCCCCCTGCATCCCCCTGTTGGGCTCCGCTCCCCACACCCCCTTAAATTTAATATACCAACTCCGAAATCACACTACATTGCAGAAGTGGAAATCTTTCCATTCCGCACTGTAGTGTGATGCTGGTTCTCCATGGTCGACATTTCAAATGTCGATCATATGGTCTCGGCCATATGAATGTCGACATTTTGAAATGTCGACCATTAAAAGGGGACCCATATATATATATGTATACACATATGTGTATATATATATATATATATATATATATATATATATATATTGTGTGAGACATTCATTTGAAGCCTGGAGATAACAGAAGTAGTTTTGGATAGGATAGATATGTTAGAATGAGAAATATTTTAACCTTTGGTTGTGAACTTCATAGTTTTCATAGTTTTCACCTTAGTGATATTAAACTGAAGCCTCAGAAAAGCATAATCACAATGAATCAACTCTGGGTTACAATCTGGCATTTATTACGGAGACTGTTATGTTGAAGAAGGATTGTAGACTCACTTGCATATTGGATAAGATATGCTTCTTTATAATGACAGACTATGCCATTCACAAAGACACAGAAAAGGAATAACCTAATACTGAGCCTCGAGGGGCTTGCATCATTAGCAGGTTGCATCTTTCTTCTAGAGAATTTTGGAATCATTTAATGGTAGAGATAGGCAACGGATATTTAGCTTGTTGAGAAACACTGAATGATCAGCAATATTAGATATTTTAACAATATATAAAAATGCTTGACTGAACAATTCAGTCCTGATCTTGTTTGACATATACGTACTCAATGACATCCTTTGGAACAGTATCAGTGCCTGAACTATGTTGTGAATTTTTGATGGCATTATAATTGATTACATCAGCTAGAGTGCAGGGAGTTCCTTCTGTGTGGAGTCTGTATGTCCTCCCCGTGGGTCGAGTTGCGTTCTGAAAGGCATGCATGAATGGGAGTGCCTTCGTTGAAGGTTGGGCATCGAACTGGCAACTTGGCACCGGGAAAATCTACTGCCAATCATTAACGGACCGGAGTTCCGCTGTGGTGACCCCTAACCTGGAAAAGCCGAAAGACAAACAACAACAAGAACAACAACATGACGAAGTAGCTGTAAATGAGAGCATATTTCTTAGTTTTTGATATGGTAAACAGGAGAACTCTATGACAGTAACATATTAATGCATCTGATGTTCCTCGTTCACACAGAGGTACATTAATTACCTTGGTTCAGATACTAGGAACAAGGCCCTCTTTGTTAAATATGTTAGTTAACACAAAAATTTGAAAGCCAATAGATTTTACTCAAATGCTTAACAGTTCAGATAAATACTTCACCAAATAAAAATAATCTGGAGTTCAAATACAGAAGAATTTTTAAACTAAATCTGATGAGGTTGTTTGTACGGAAAAGTCTGAGTACTTCTTTGGAGAGATACTACATCATTAAAAAAAATCTCCAAATGGAGTATACAGAACCAACGCATTTCTTGTCTTCTTCTTTCTGCTTTCCTGGAATGGTAATTTGAATTAGGGACTCTGCAACCTATGGAGAACATTAAAGTAAGAATTTCTGGATTATTGGATTACTGGGCTTAGTTTTCATACTGTTATCTCACTTAGATGCAGTAAGTAATTGGAAATTTCAGCAACATCCACAGAGTTCTACCATCAGAATATCCATTTGCAATATTTTGTGTTCTTTTCCTTGTGAAACTGCATGTCTTATATGTATAATCATGTTTTTTTTACAATGGAGAATTTTAGTTTGTTAATTTCTAAAAGCTTATTTTCTGTATCATATTTTATGAGTGAAGGGTACCCTCATAAGATTGGTGTGACAGTTGGGATCCACACTTTTTAAGAAAAACATTATGACTATCATCCATTACAATTAAATGCCAGTTTTCTCATCAGAAATTTGTTTATTGACTGATGTCTTCATAGTAAATTATGAGTGTCAGTAGACCCCCCCCCCCCCAGGGAAGTATTGTGAACGTGTGGTTAGAAGAAAAACAGTTACTTCTCAGTTGCATTATAAGGCTGAATTATAATGGTCTGGGTTCTGACTGAGATGGGAAGTCAATGGGTATAATCCTGTTCTACAGATGGCAGTGTAAATTTTATATGGGTGACATATATCTTAGCAGTGCATATTTCCATAAACTGTTAAGTCTAATTTCCCTTGCATACATAATAGTTGCCAGTTGTGCAGACTGAGGCTCCAGAACTCATACACCTGACATAATTTAATAGTTCCAGTAGGGGGCTCTTTCTGCAGATGTACAATGGCAGTGGTGGGATTCAGAAGCCATCTGTTTGTCATATATCTGATGGTAGAAATACAAGCTTTAAGGCCAATACTCCAGTTTCTCAATCTTATAAATGTTTAGACATCTTTCCATAATGTTTTTGTTGTTAAAAGTTTACAGTTTTACAAGGGCCTCCTGAACAAGATCACTCAATTTGCTCCAATTGCTATAGTACACACACACACACACACACACACACACACACACACACACACACACACGCACACACACACACACACACACACACACACAAAATTCAGCTAGTGACCACTTACACAACTGCAGTTTTTTTTTAATCTGATCCCCAGTGTAAGCCTATTTATAGATCGGTCATACACCAAAGTAAGTGGCTTACTCTGAGAGCAAGTCTTTCAAAATCAGGCAGACTTAACATTGAGACCAGCTCTTCTGCAATCTGCCCATAGCTTAATATACCAGCAAATATACATAGGACAATTGTGGTGATAATTGTTTCTTTATTACTAAGTGTGCAGAAAAAGATGTCACAACTGTTGGCTGCTGACAACATCTTTTGTGTAGCTCCAGAGAATCTACTTGCCAACTTAACATGAGTAATATATGAGCTCCACCTAGAAAACATAGTTACAAATGTGTTATTTGACTTTTTGCGGTATATACTAAATATCCATCAATTCATGGACTTTGTAAAGTCCACAAAGATATTTGTGATCCAAACATGAAGCCAACTTTATCAGGATTGAGAAGTTGCCATAACTGTTAAGGTATTTACCTTACAAGTAGAAAGTGCAAGGTTTAATTTTCACATGAGGTGAATGACTAAACTTAAAATGGCTCACAAGGGCAGTTAGCCTAGTATTAACCTATGAGCAAGGAAGGCTTGGCTTAGAGTATACATGTCCCATTTAGAAATAGCTTTGAATCCACTTCTGAAGAATATGCATAACATTTAGGCTCATTAATGCAATATAGTTATTTTGGTGATGGTGGATATTGGATTTTTTTATATAATTATGCCAAATGACTTTGGCATGGGTGCTGCAAATTATCAATTGAGTGACCACTGTGAATTTCATAACAGAACGGTTAACACTATTTGTATGTTTGTTGAATTAGTACTTGAGAATGCTATCATTATATTTGCCATTGATTTAACAGATCTTAGATATAGCAATGGACATGCATCTTGCTAATATCGACTCAAACATTACACTTTCTATATGACAATATTAAAATATTTAACTGAAATAATAAGCCATATAAATTTTGTGGATAACATGTGTATGCTTTGGGGGAAAGGAGGAGAATCTCAATATTTGCTACAAACTACTTAATTCCTTAAGTTTAAGTTGAGTTATTCAAATGAGGTTATTAATTTCTTAGTTGTTAGTATTGTAGGTGATTGGAAATCTAACTACCAGCATCTGTAGGAAGTCATCCAAATGCATTTAGGACTTAAGTTCACCAATATGCATACAACCAGATCTTTAAGAGAGCCAGATACATTGTTTTACAAGACTTGATGCAGAATGAATGCAACACCATTGGAAGCCTTTCTTCTCTAAGAGGGTTACAACTGGTATGCACCAAAGGGGAAGAATGGTTAGGAAGCTATGCTTCTCTTTGCATAAAATAAAATAGTATTTATAAACAACGAAAAATATTTTTTATAAACTGGCCATTTTGAGTATCTCTGACAGGCTAAGGAAATACATAAAAGAAAGACCTTATATTTATTTATTTATTTATTTTACATTTGTTAACCGGGGGTGTCTGACTGAGCCGAAAAGGCCCTTTTCAGCAGAGGCCCGGGGAGAAAAGCTCCACAAAGAAAAATTACAGACACATTTAGTTATTTAGACATGATCAGTATACATACAAATTACAACAGACATGTTTTTACAGTGGTATACGGCACATAAACAGTTACAGTGGAGAGAACAAACAAAAAAATATTAATTTTAAAAATAAAGGTAATTAATAGATCTGTGGTGTACAGCTGAAATTTGGAACATAAATAGAATATACACATAGTACACAGGTACAGTACATACATTGTAGATTAGCCAGTGTTTGTGAGTAAGATTGAAAACTATTATCAAGTGCTCTAGATTTAGTATGTATAAACTGTTGTAGTCACCTCTAAGTGAGAAAGTACCTTAAAGCAGAGGGTATGATATAAAAATATGCTCAAGAGAAATAATACATTGCAGGCAAGTAGCATGAATGTACCCCTGCTATACATATTGTCAGTGTTGTTATATATCTAAATATACCAATTTTACATCCCTTCATCAGTAGAACTGTGAAAGCAGAAACATAATATAGTTAGCTACCTGTGGATGCTGCGTGGCATTTTGCATTGGGATAAGTAATAAGAAACTGAAGGCTAGAGTAGCACTATACTACTCTGTCATTAAAAAGAATATATGTGCTATAGGTGTTATGTTAGAGGTGGTAATTTAATAATACCTACAGAGGGGATGGGAGTATGTTGGAATTCATTAATAAAGTCTTACAGAATTCAAGGATTAAGTATAGTAGTCAGCCATAAACCAGTTCTAAAAATAAGACAAGTACCATGAAACATTAACCTTTGTATGCATATGTCAACTGTGTAACATATTTATTGTAATTTTTGATGTTTAATCTATGCATGTTATGTAGTGACTGAAGGTTTGCTAATGGTAAGAAGAGTTTAATGGTCATGTGACTACTGAGTATTTAAAAAGCTTATTTGACTACAACTGTTTTTCAACCTGAAGATGTGCATTTAGCATGAAAGCTTGTTGTTTGAGTTCAGCATTAGTGTTTTAAACAGACTGCTGAGTTGAAGCTTGAAATTTTGCTTTGATTATTTATTTTACTTTACATTTATTTTTATTTTACATTTGTTTACCGGGAAAATCTCTCTGGACAAGCTGTTCTTTTCAGCGGAAGCCTGGGGAGAAAAGCTCCACATTAAAAATAAACAGAAGTTTACACTGTTAGTGAAATTTTAGTTATACAGAAAGGCAAATACTTTCATTAGGTGCAGACATATAAATCAAGCATATGAAATTATATGGTTTCAGCACAACATTTTATAGTGACAATGGATCACAGCGCAGAGTGTAGCAAAAATCATAGACAAAATTGGAGTTCATAGTAGAGCAGTTACTGTAGACAAATTTTTGATGGAACTCAGTCAGAGTAGCAGTACAAGGTATTAGATCTTTAGAAGTAATCTGTACTGGATCATGGGGCTTGCTGGCTGAAGGATATCTTTCCTTAGGTTGGGCTAGACCAAGGCCATATCCAAGTTTTGTATAAATGTGCTTTAAGGATCTTTTTGAATTGTTTAGTATTGGAGGTTGTTTTTATGTTTAGGGGAGAGAATTCCAAAGTTTAGCTATGCACTTAGAGAGTTTCAGCAGCAGTCTTGTTAGCTTCAGTAAAATTTATTAGGAATTTATTGTTGAATTTCAGGACTTGATTGGCAAAATATGGTTGACGGAGAATAAGGAGGGCAGGAGTTTTGTCTAGATGATAGAGCAATTGATTGGCCGTGGACGGTTGGTTATAGGTTGGGAGATTGGGCAATGCTAACCAAGAAAGTTGTTTAAAAGCTATGCAGTGATGAGATTTAAAAGTAGATTCTATGGCAAACTTTTATTGTAGTAGGGGTCAAGTTTGCTTAAGTCTGATTTCTTGATGTTGGTAAGTATAGGAGATGCATAGAGAAGAGTAGAGACTTGATGAGTTTTAGCAATGGTGACTTTTGTGCTGTTTGTGAGGAATTTTTTATGTCTATACAGTGATCCGATTTTTTTATGTACTTTTTTATTGACAGGGCTATGTGTATGTCAAATTTCATGTTGCTATCTGTGATTACTCCAAGAAGCTTTGCACAGGATACAGGTGAAATGATTGTATTTGTTTATGATATACTAAAAGAAGTGTGGGTTGTTGGTTCTTGTGGGGTGAAAATGCATATGTTTAGTCTTAATGGGGTTAAGAATAAGTTGAGCACTAGATAGCCATGATTCTACCTTTAAGAATGACTGCTGGGTGATATGTTGTTTTTGGAGTATGGGAGCAGCACAAATTAGGACTGAATCATCTGTGTACTGGACCGGGAAGCTTGTGAGGTAGCAGTATGTAGGTTGTTAATAAATAGAGTGAGAAGGAGTGGACTCAGTATGGAATCCTGTGGTACTCCTAGAGTAAATGACAGGAGAGGAGAGAGATTTTGCTACCATTTAACTGACTGCTGTCATCCAGCTAGGTAGCCTTGGGACCACGTTATAGCAGAATGGCTAAGATGAAGATTGGAAAGAACTGTTGGAAGTAAGTTATGGAAAACAGTATCAAAAGCTTTAGATAGGTCAAAAAATATGGATGACATTAGTTTTCCTTCATTTCTAAGGTGATTTACTGTGTTAGTAAAGCCATCGGAGCAGTAGTAGTGCTGTGTTTTGGCTGAAAACTGTGCTAAGTATTAGAAAGAAGATTATTAGCTAAGAGGTCCTTAAGTAATTGAGAGTGAATGCATCTCTTTAAGATTTTTGATAGGAGGGATAAAATCATATTAGGACAATAGTTGGATAGTTTTGTTGAGTTACCACCTTTATGCAATGGGATAATGTGTGATATTTTCGAAATGGGTGCTACTTTATGTTCTGAGGTTGAGCGATTAATGAGGATGGAAACAAGCTAGGAGATGGCTCTGGCAGAGATTTTTAGGTATTCTGCAGGTAGTTGATTAGCTGCTAGTGTTGTTGGTATATGTTTTTTTAGATATTTTATAGTATCTATAGGGATGGGCTGGAAGAAAAAGGAATTCTTATCCTGAATATTTTTTTTTCAGTAGGGCAGAGTCAGTGTAGAGCTGTTGTTCTTTGTAAGGGCCAAGATAGTTTCAGTGAAGTATTTGTTGAATTGTGTTTTGATACTTTCTTTGGTGTTGTTGGTTGATTGTGATGGCTTATTAGCTTGTCCTGGTTGTAGAATTTTTTTCCTATAGCAAACCAGAATTTTTGTGGATCTTTTTGGTGTTTAGTTTGATTGGTGGTGTAATGGTTAATTTTGTCCTGTCTGATTTTTTTTTTTTGGCTTTGTTGCATAGTTTCATATATGCCTGTTTACTTATTGAGGTTTTATTAGTGTTCTAGTTATCCCAAGCTTTATCTCTTATTTTTAGAAGTGATCTTAGTTCCTTGGTTAACCAGGGTACATAGTTGGATTTTATTCTTATTCTCCTTGGAGGGTAAGATTATCTAATATCCTAAGGAAAATGGAATTGAAGAACCGTATGGCTTCTGCTAGAGGTAAGAACTTAAGAAGTGACTAGTTACAGTGTTTTAAAGTGGATTCATATCAGTAGGGGAGACATTTCTTTTATTATGATTCTGGTGATAGGTATTGAGTTTAGGTGGACTCATGCAATGTCTGAGTAAATAGGTTGAATGGTGGTCACTAAGGGTGTCTGGAAGACATCCACAATGTAGAGAGAATAAAGGTCTATTAATTAGAGTCCTGTCCAGGATAGACTGCCTCTTAGATGATTTGTCAACTCTGGTAGGAGATTTAATTATCTGAGCAAAGCTATGAAGATTTATGTTGTTTGTAGTTCTAAAAGAATCACATGTAAACCAATCTATATTCAAATCCCCTATTATGAAAATTTGCAAAAATCAATTGACAGTAAGTGATGTCCACTGAAGAATTTCATCAACTGTGTTGACATTGTTACCTGTGGGAATGTAGGTTCCTTTTATATTAATGTGCTTTCTTGAATTCATTATTAGTTTTTTTAAACAGTATTCCCACTTTGTTAAAGTTTGTGAAACTTTGATTAATAGGTACTAGGTTGAGGTTGTTTTTGAACAGAATAGCTATACTGCATCCTGATCTGTCTAACCTAAGGATGCTATATCCTGGTGGTATAATTTCATTATTGCTAATGTGTAGTTTTAGCCAGGTTTCTGTTATAATGACAGTGTCTGGTGAGTTAAGAGCTATGGTTGCATATAATTATTGTACCTTTGTTAAGTATACTTTTGATGTTAATATTAAGTATTAGTAGGGCAGCTGTTTCTCTAGGGATGTTGAAGAAACTTTGAGGTTGAGACATGGGTTGAGAGGTTGAGTAAGTTGTATTATTTTTGGGTCCAGTGTTGGGGTGTATGTCACCACTATGAATAAGTTAGGATGCAATGCGTGTAATATGTTTTAGAAATTTAGTAATTCATTTATTATATTTGAAGGAAATGGGTGGGAAAGGTTTAAGAGAGAGAATAATATATGAAGTTTGATTGATCATTTTGGTGTTGTAAATGGATGGTGATATTTAGATAGAATTCTGGATATTATGTTCTGGGGGTGGAATGGAGTCATATAGGTGGTGAATGGATTATTAAGGAAAGTATGATAGGAAGTATAGCAGGCAGTGATTGTGAGGAAAATTTGGAGAGTGGAGTATAAGGTTAGTGTGTTGGTGGTGGTGGTGGAGGTATTGGTTTTGTTGTATTCTTGTTGCTATTAATTTTATTATTAAGGGTTAGATGGTTTAATTAGTGTAGAGAGTATTAACTGTAAGAGTAGAGTAGAGTAGAGTAGAGTAGAGTAGAGTAGAGTAGAGTAGAGTAATTGTTTGGTTTCTAATTGATATAGTGGCAAAAGGTATCCTGAATGGTAGATTAAGTTAAAGGGAGTGGTTAGTTAAGTTTAAATGTAAGAGTACTGGAGGGGTGGATGAGAATTAGGAGTAGGGTAGGGGAGCAGAGTGAGCCTGAGCACAGCGAGGGTGAACAAACCAGGAAGAACCAATCAGCCACCCAGAAAGCTACAGTTCTGTGCAATGAGAAAGCAATATAGAGACTTTTCTTACAAATACTTTGAGAGCAGCTTTATCCTTTAGAATAGTGGCTAGATAAAAATTTCAAAAATCAATTGACTAACCAAAAAATAAATATAGGGAGAAAAGAGAGAAGTCTTTAACTGAAGCATCCTGTTTTGTGTGCACACCAATAACTAGCTGAGCAGTAAAAAATTAATATAGAAGCAACATACTGTACACTGTAGAATGATGTTATTGTGTATTTATTTATTTATTTATTTTTCTGACAGGTTTTCTCCTTTACTTTGGTTACAAACCCGATGTAGGGAAAGGGTACTCAGTCATCCAACATCTGGTGTGGGTATATTGCTGGCAATGGATTTAATGGAAAGCACTGCAGAATAATGTTATTGCTTATTTATTTTCTGGTTGATTTTCACCTTTACATTGGTTATGATCCTGCAGTAGGGGTAGGTAATCAGGTGTCCAACACCTGTTTTTCATGAAAGGTCTGTAAAGAAAAATAATGAAGTGAGGGGAAAAAAAGAGAAGAGTAAAGGGGAGTAAGCAGCTATTAAGTAAAGTTGCTAAGAGCAGTTAGCAGATAATATGGAGACAGAGAGCAGAGTGAGAGAATGAGTAAGAGAACTGAAGTTGGAAGAGATAACTAGGTTAGACAGTCTTTTAAGTAGGCCAGAATTGGAAAAGAATGATTTAACAGTACAAAGCTATACAATATTCAAAACATGTTTAAAAAGGTAGTCAAGTACATAGCTTTAGAAACAATAGTCAGCCAAGCTCAGTAAATACAACCATCAACACAAAAATTAAATAATGGCTAAAAACCCTGGTCAGAGAAAAATTTGTTATAAGGTGCACAGAAACATGAACAAAAATAGAGAAGCTCTTTTGACTCTCTGCTCAACATTTCTCTAAACTATAACATTTTTTTTTTTTATTTATTTTACATTTGTTGACTGGGCTAGTCCAGCTGGATATATGTCCATTTTCAGTGGAGGCCCGGGGAGAAAAGCTCCACAAATTACAACAACATAAAAGGTCAAGACAAAGACAATAACAGTATAATTTGGTACATAAGTTTTAACAATTATAGTACAAGCCTAAGATTATATATTTTATATTTCAGTAGGAAAAAGGAAAAATGTATCTAAGAACAGATGAATAAGACTAATACATTTGTATTAGAAATGGTGTAGTACAAATCTTTATAACATATTACAAAATTAGATACACCTAGTAATTTATGATAAGAGATACTAAGGTCTCACAAAAACCTAAGAAAGAAAAACACTAGAGATCAATAGATAGAGTATAGAAGATCAGCAAACAAGGATGGATTTCTAGTGTTATTTAACACATAGGTTGTGATACTATATGAAGGTGTTTGATCATTCCACAGTATATACTTATTTACATGAGAAAAAATCCTAAGGAAGGTTAAGCTCACTAAAAATTAGTGAGACAACACAAGATCATGATCATGGGAGGATAGGAATTGTGGGAGTCTAGTTAATAGTTGGGTACTTAGTCTGGGTTAACACAGGGGCATAGCCAGTGTGATTTGAGGTAGGGTTTAAGCTTGCTTTTAAATAAGCTGACAGAGGATATTGAGGTTAGTTGGCTTGGGATGATGTTCCAGGCTTTACCTACTGTATTGGAGAACAAGGTGTCATCAGCTAAATTGTCGGATTTTGATATTTGTACAAGTAGGTTATTAGCTGAGTGTAAGGTCTTGAGGTTATTATAGGGGATGACTAGGGATGTAAGTATGGGTGTATTTTGAGGTAAATACAGGATCTTATGGGCTACTATTAATTGATTGAAAAGTATTAAATTTGGCAGTTCTAACCATCCTGATTCAGATTGATACAGTGATGAGTTCTATAGGAGGACCCAGCTGCAAATCTGGCAATATTGTTGTAGGAGGATGTAAGTTTACTCAGATTACTTCTACATATTTTGGTATAGATAGTGGAGGCATAGAGCAATGTAGAGATGAGGTGGGTACGAGCAATAGTAACCCTGGCTGGAGGTGTAAGAAAGGGTTTTATTCTATAGAGGGAACCTAGTTTCTTGTTTACTATTTTTATGGTGTTATTAATGTGAGGTTCAAAGGACAAGTTGTTAACTATTAGTACCGCGAGTAGTTTGGTGGTTGGTTCAGGAGATATTATAGCTCTATCATTTGAAGTAATAGTAAAGTTAAGTGGGGAGGTTCTGCGGGTGGGGGTAAATAGTAACATTTTTGTTTTGGGGTTAAGGATAAGACATCTTTGTAGGAGCCAGTTTTCAACTGTACTAAAGGTCATTTAGGTTAGTGACTGAAGTTCTGATTGAGAAGCAGCAAGCATATATGAAGTGGAGTAAATCAGCATATTGGATACAGTCAGCTTGAGGAATTACAGAATGAAGGTCATTTGTAAAGATGGAGAAAGAGTAATGGGCCTAATATAGATCCTTGGGACCCCTAGAGTGACTGAGACGTGGAAGATAAAGTATTTTGCCGTAGTACAGCCTCTTGCCTGTTATGTAGGTATGATTGGAAGCACTGTATAGTATGGTTGTCCAATGACAGGTTTTTGAGTGTGTCTATAAGGAGGTGGTGATTCACCATGTCAAATGCTTTGGACAGGTCAATAAAACAGCTGAGGATAGAGTATCAATATTACGATTACTGTTAATATGGTTAGTGAAGGATAAGAGAGCAGAGGTGGTGCTATGAAATGGTCTAAAGCCATGTTGACAGGGTGCTAATAAATTGTGATTGAGTAGGTAGGTTAACAGTTATATGTGTATACATTTCTCCATTATTTTTGCCAAAGGAGATAGAATAGCTATGGGCCTATAAGTGGACAACTCTTTGGAGTTACCGCCCTTATGCAGGGGAATTATGTGAGAGACTTTCCAGATTAGTGGAATAGATCCTTCAGAAATAGTTCTGTTAATGAGGATGGATATGGGGTAGGCTATAACTTTAGCAGCTTTTTGCAGGTATTCTGCAGGTAATTTATCAGCAGAGAGAGTAGTGGGTTTAAGTTTCTGTATGAGGTTACAGATAAGTGAAGTGGGTACTGGCTGAAAATGAAATTAATGAGAATTATTGGTAAAGGTTGTGGCAGAGCCTGGGATGCTAGGGGATAGCTGGTTGGCTTGGGATTGTATGGTTTCAGTGAAAAAAGTATTAAATGAGTCAGCTATTTGGATGGGATTGTTGTGATCAGAGCCAGACGGAGAGGGAGTACTTGAGCATCCAGGGTGTAGGAGGTTATTGATACCTCGCCAGAATTTTTGGGGATTATTTTGGTTGGTTTGTTGTAGTTGGTAGTAGTAGTTTCTTTTATCGGCTAATATGGCTTTTTTGTTTCATTTCTTAGCTGTCTGAATTGCAGGTGGTCTGAGGAGCTTTTTGTTGAGCACCATTTGGCCCATTGTTTATTTCTTTGGAGGATTTTTTGTTTGGTCGTTTTGGTGAGCCATGGTGCCGGTTTGGTTCTAATTCTAACTTTGCGTAATGGGGCATGGCTGTCTAAAATGGTTAGAAATTAAGAATTAAAGTATTTCACGGCATTATCTATTGGGAGGTATTTCAGGGGTGACCAGTCATTGTTGAACATTCTCTAGACTCTCCAAAACAATAAAGAAACAATACAAAATCGTGGAAAAAAAAGGCCACTCAGATAGGTTAATAGCATATGAATCAATGTATCACTCCAACTGTGGACTAAAACCTATCCACAAAGAAGATACATGTTGTAGTACATCTAACAATGTTGTATCACCTAGTAAAACATCTAACACACAAGCTACACTGATACAGTAACCTATGAAAGTTATTCTAGGTTGTCTCTCAAGTCAACAGTGAATCACAGAGTAGCTATAACATTTAGTCATTTTCAATTAAACAACTGACTAAAGGGTATACACTTTTATAGATTATAAAACCACATTTATTTATTTATGAGTTTTTAATTCAAAGTGTACATGTAGCTCACTGGCAGACATCTCTGTTGAATTTTTTCAGCATAATTTGTCTGAAAAATCTTGTTCAGTCAAACAACAAACATTTTAAAAAGCATGAAATATTTTAGAAAGTTATATTAAATATAATAATGATAACATTTTCCTTACTAGTGATAAAGCCAGATTTATGTGCTCTCGGTGACTTTTTCTGCCCAGGATATGCACACGTGTAAACTCTTCAGGCTGTGGATAAATCAGCTTCAACATTCGTCAGAAAGTTACTACTATCATAAACACCCATTTAGTCTTTCTTGTTTATAAATAATTTGGTTTAACACCTTTAAAACTACTTCATAATTTTGGAAATGTCACTATTATCAAGTACTTTTTAATATTTTTGATAATATGCATTTACATAATATTGGTGGATTGGTTATTCATAAGGTGTGCTGCTGCATAGATGCATTCTGTACACTTTGTTTAGTATGGCAGCTGTTACTATGACTCAGACAACTAGACAACAGTAATAACAGTGCTAAACCAATTAATCAAACGACTACTTTTTTGAAATTTACGTATACTATAAACAAAGAAAAGTTGAAATATTTAGATATAGAAATATATAAAGAAAAGGGTAAATTTCGAAGTAAGGTTTATAGAAAAGATACATATGTAAATTCTTATTTACATTATGAAAGTGCACACCCCTTCTATAGTAAGAAAAATATAGTGAAGGGACAATTTGTAAGAGGTTCGAGGATGACATCAGATGAGAAGGACTTTCAAGAAGAATGTAAGACTCTTACAAATATGTTTTTAGAACGAGGATATCCCATGAGTTTTATAGAGAATTCACGAAAAGAAGTAGAGCTGGGTAGGTTAGATAGGTTCAGACCTATTTTGGATCAAAATGAGGGTGCCCAGAGGAATACAGAAATGACTAATCAAGAAATGGTGAGTAACAAGGAGGAACAAGTTAATTACTCAGGAGCCTGATAGTGGAATATAATAAGTCAAATATTAAATTGAGAGAAATTTTTAAAAAAGAATGGAATAATTTTAGTTCATTAACAGATATAGAAGAAATAACTAAGATGGCACCTAAAATAGTGTACAAAAATCCACCAAATATAGGCAAAATATTGGAAAGAGGTAGTGGTAAATTATCTAAGGGAAACCAACGAAGGAATGGGACATATAGATGTGGTAGATGCCAACAGTGCCCATACATAATTAACAAAACAAACAATACAGATAGTAAGTAGAGATAAATGTATCAAAAGTGGAAATTATTATAACTGTGAAAGCAAGGGTATTGTTTACATGGCTATTTGTCAGAATGTCAGTCGCTTTTACATAGGTAAAACGGAACGCTGTTTAAAAAGAAGAATTTATGAGCATAATTATGACATATTGAAAGTTTAAGAGTACAAATGCCTTATATAAACACACAACCACATGTCCCGAATATAGGTTCCAATTTTTTGTACTTTATCAAGTTTTGCCAGATATCAGGGGTGGGTTATGGGAGGAAATATTAGAATCAAAAGAATTATGGTGGCAGGTTTATTTGGATTCTAACACTAAACCAGGTTTAAATGATTTCCTTACCATAACACCCCTATTAAAAATAAGAGCTAATAAGATATAGATAAAATTGTTGTAATGTTCAAAATTGACACTAGAGGGCATTATTTCATCAAATAAACCACTCAATATTTAAATACACACAAAGTGAATAGTATGTTTTTAGGAAGCTTGTTTTTACATATACATATGTTTTTAAATCAATATTTAAATAAATATTTATATGATTATTTATTAAAGGATGAATGAATTAATTATTGTATTTTTATAGAATTTTTTATGAGTAGTTTTTGTCTAGTGTAAAAGTGAGCAAACATTTCATGTATTTGTTGTTTTTACGTATTTCCCTGAATGGCATTAATATTTATGAGATTTCCCAATGTGATAGGAGGTTTTAAATAATTAAGCAAGGTGAATGGACAATTTATATAAGTAGATTAGTATATAAATGTTATCAATTAATTAAAACATTGTCTGATGAAGTCCTATATGTAAGGACGAAAACGCAGGTTGATTATAGTTTTTTAAAAAAGCGTTAACAACAGTATTTGTGTCTGATTTTGACTTGTGAACTTGAATGGTTTAATAAACTGCTGGGACGGATTTCGAACGTTTGCAGGCACTGTTTTTTCATTTATCTGTTTGTTCGAGTGCTGATACCTGTTTTGGAGGTTATTGCTTATTTATTTTCTGGTTGATTTTCACCTTTACATTGGTTACGATCCTGCAGTAGGGGTAGGTAATCAGGTGTCCAACACCTGTTTTTCATGAAAGGTCTGTAAAGAAAAATAATGAAGTGAGGGGAAAAAAAGAGAAGAGTAAAGGGGAGTAAGCAGCTATTAAGTAAAGTTGCTAAGAGCAGTTAGCAGATAGGATGGAGACAGAGAGCAGAGTGAGAGAATGAGCAAGAGAACTGAAGTTGGAAGAGATAACTAGGTTAGACAGTCTTTTAAGTAGGCCAGAATTGGAAAAGAAAAATGATTTAACAGTACAAAGCTATACAATATTCAAAACATGTTTAAAAAGGTAGTCAAGTACATAGCTTTAGAAACAATAGTCAGCCAAGCTCAGTAAATACAACCATCAACACAAAAATTAAATAATGGCTAAAAACCCTGGTCAGAGAAAAATTTGTTATAAGGTGCACAGAAACATGGACAAAGATAGAGAAGCTCTTTTGACTCCCTGCTCAACATTTCTCTAAACTATAAAATATTGTTGTACATTCTCTAGACTCTCCAAAACAATAAAGAAACAATACAAAATTGTGGAAAAAAAAGGCCACTCAGATAGGTTAATAGCATATGAATCAATGTATCACTCCAACTGTGGACTAAAACCTATCCACAAAGAAGGTACATGTTGTAGTAAATCTAACAATGTTGTATCACCTAGTAAAACATCTAACACACAAGCTACACTGATACAGTAACCTATGAAAGTTATTCTAGGTTGTCTCCCGTCAACAGTGAATCACAGAGTAGCTATTACATTTAGTCATTTTCAATTAAACAACTGACTAAAGGGTATACACTTTTACAGGTTATAAAACCACATTTATTTATTTATGAGCTTTTAATTCAAAGTGTACATGTAGCTCACTGGCAGACATCTCTGTTGAATTTTTTCAGCATAATTTGTCTGAAAAATCTTGTTCAGTCAAACAACAAACATTTTAAAAAGCATGAAATATTTTAGAAAGTTATATTAAATATAATAACGATAACATTTTCCTTACTAGTGGTAAAGCCAGATTGATGTGCTCTCGGTGACTTTTTATGCCCAGGATATGCACACGTGTAAATTCTTCAGGCTGTGGATAAATCAGCTTCAACATTCATCAGAAAGTTACTACTGTCATAAACACACATTTAGTCTTTCTTCTTTATAAATAATTTGGTTTAACACCTTTAAAACTACTTCATAATTTTGGAAATGTCACTATTATCAAGTACTTTTTAATATTTTTGATAATATGCATTTACATAATATTGGTGGGTTGGTTATTCATAAGGTGTGCAGCTGCATAGATGCATTCTGTACACTTTGTTTAATATTGCAGCTGTTACTATGACTCAGACAACTAGACAACAGTAATAACAGTGCTAAACCAATAAATGGAAATGATTGAATAGTGCACCAGATTGCGTAGCACACTACTGTACACAATATACTGTAGTGAATGAATCACCGTGTGGCTTCAGAATGCAGAATAGTATTTTGGGGAAGAACTCATGGGTAAAATATGCCTGCTGTTTTGAACTTTTCCATTCAAGTGTGACAGCAGATCTAACATCATTAACATAACATGTTAATGAAGAGATCTAGTGCTGTGACAACTTCTATTACTAGCAGATTGGCAGTGTCACTGTACTGAGACTGAGACAATGTGATTCTAGTTGTAGATTTGTCTGTACCACAGGGAAATCTGCTGATGGTAGTTGGGTTGCTTAGAGTTTCTCTTACTGTGAAACATATTTTTTTTACTTAAGTATGGATATTGCTGCTCATCTGTGCATGCTGAGTAACTCAGCAGCAGGGAAGGGGGGATTGATGTGATATACCAACTTTAGGCACATAGGCTATTATCTCACTTAGGCAGCTAACAGCAGATTGTGTGCACATGATGTTGTACTTCTCAATCGTATATGATCCTAGAGGTGTGTGTGTGTGTGTGTGTGTGTGTGTGTGTGTGTGTGTGTGTGTGTGTGTGTGTGTGTGTGTGTGTGTGTGTGTGTGTGTGTGTGTGTGTGTGTGTGTGTGTGTGTGTGTGTGTGTGTGTGTGTTGGGGAGGTATTGGCATTGTGCTCAGTGTGTGTGTGTGTGTGTGTGTGTGTGTGTGTGTGTGTGTGTGTGTGTGTGTGTGTGTGTTGGGGGGCAGTACTGGCATTGTGCTCCATGCACAACTTGCTGTAGCAGCACAATGGGATAAGACCAGGGTTGCCACATTTTCAAAGGTGGACTTTTTTATGGAATCAAAACATTTTGTAGAACAAACTATGCCTACAGTCAGTGCAAAGGACAGTACTTCATGGTTTTGAGAAAATAAAAGCTCAGTCTTGTAGAACTTCAGTTGCTAATATTGCTTCATGCAATATTAAAGTGTTTTACAGGCACACTATTAGGGGAAAATTTGAAAGAATTTTTTACTTAAAATCTCAAGATATTTTCACTATTTATGCTTTTACACTGGACACAACTCCCCCAATATGAACTGTACTGCAATAAACAGGGGCGGGTGTTAAGCAAGCAATAAAGCCCAACAGGGTGTGTGTTAATGTGTAATTAACACCTGCCCAGGGGTGTTATGAGGCCCAACGCCATAAGCAGAGGGCCTCTACACCCCTTGAAGGGCATTAATTACACATTAACACACACTCTAGAGGGCATTATTGCACTTACAGAATAGGCTCTCTGTAAAATTGTTGTCTTTTACTTATTTATATATACATATATCAATTACTATATATATTTTTAGTATATTTTTGATGCAATATAGTTCCTCCACCTAATGTTTCAAACTTGCAGTATATGTTAATGGTGTTGGAAGAAACATTTTACAGCCAAAATGTAACATTTAAAAAAATAACTAGGTTGTTTACCTTATTTTTGGTTCCTTACTACTAAAATGTTTGGTTGTCAGTCACTGGAGATTGAAATTACTAAACAATGACATACATTTGAGCTTCAGACTTTTTTCCTTCAGAAAATTCATGCTAACTACTTTAGCAGCTTTGTAATTTTATAAGAGCAATAATTAAGTTTCTATTTTAGAGCCTTTGTTCCCCCTTTATTTTAGGCTTTATCCTGATTTTGTCTGCTGAAAGGTGCAGAGGTTTATAAACCTCTTCACTGCTACTGCTGCTACCAGTAGTCATCTCAGGCACTCACACACACACACACACACACACACACACACACACACACACACACACACACACACACACACACACACACACACACACACACACATCTCTGTTACAGATAAAAATGCATGCTAATGAAAACCCTGTTATTCTAGCAACTTTCTAAGTTTATAAGAGCAATATTTAAAAATCATTCTGTATTTTCAGCCTTTTGTTTCCACATTACTGGCTCTGACCAGTTTTCTTGTGGCGAGAGGTATGGTGGAGAGGTACACAAAGATGATGTTACCATGGATTGCTCGATCGCTCTCACTCTTCACTTTCTCTCATTCTCTTTCACCCACACACAAACAGGCACACACACACACACACACACACACACACACACACACACACACACACACACACACACACACACACACACACACACACACACACACACACACACACACACACACACACTCACACACTCACACACACTGATTAATGAGCCATCATCAGATGTATTTTGAATTCTTTAGCTAGGTTTAAATTTAAGCTGAGTTGAAAAAAAATGTTTAATTTCCAGTGTAACATGGTAAATGTTTAAGATACTGTGTCATGGCTTCCATCTACTTCATCTATTTTAGTAAAATAAATTTTCGAATACAGTTGCCTGCTTTAAGTGTTTCCAAGCTTTATTCACTTTTCCCTTTACTTCTTTCTTTGCAATATACTAAGTTATCTGCTGCAAGAAGAAATGGAGTCAGTGTGCTCAAGAAACATGCTGATATACCCAGGAGAAAAAGTAAATTTTCAGCACATCTGATCCCAGACAGTTACAAAGCTAATGAGGTTGGATTTGTTCGGTTTCTGAGACAGTGGTGACAGTAGAAGAATTCCCTTTGGGGACAGAGAAACTGTGGCTGAACTGAGAAAATCTATGACAGACAGAAAAAAGAAATTTAAAGGAGATGGAAGAGTCACCAGGTAGATACCTGCCGTTACTCAAATGCAGTTAACGTGTTATAGCTGTAAAAACTGAGCAGAGATCAGCATGAAGCAAATTACTCCCTAATTAAGGAAAAACATTTCTAGAAAAGCACTAATAAGAAAGATTAAACACTAAGCATGAAAAAAGAAAGAATAACAAAAGGTGAATCTTTTTATTTATAAAAAGCAGTCTTTTCACATTGACTTATGAAGCTGGAAGTATGATGAATATGACATATGCAATCAGTTATGTGAATTAATGTAACATTTTGGTTGAGTGGTATAAATTTAAATTTGTTCTGCATAATAGTTAGCACTTGTCTAATAGTCTTGTTGTTTCCGAAAAGAAGTAAATTGCTTGCATGCTGAAGCACTGAATCTGCCAAGCAACATATCAAGTAGGTTTCAAGTTACCAATAAACAAAACTCCTGTAGTTACTTCAAGACATAACCTGCTCTGTGAGCAGATAGGGATAAAGCCCTAAGTATGACCCAGAAAAACTGAGATTAAATAATCACTCAGTCACCTGTGAGACATGATTGGGAGGGGAAGAAGAACGATAAAGCATTGCTTACTTGTCTCTTTTCAGGAGGAAGGTGAGAACTGTGCAGTGGCATGGCAATCCTCATGCTCTGGTGATGATGATGATACTGGGGCTATGACAATGCCACTGCTGCCATAGACGTGGAGAAGAAAAGATGTCTCTGCCACAATACATGTAGGTGAATTTCACTTGTATTGGACAGCACACCCACCTAGATGAGAACAGCTCTTTATTTCAGTGCGGAAGTAGGGATTACATGGAAAAGCTCTTGGATGTGCAGCATAAGTAATACCACATGTACTTGGCCCTTTTTGCATTTTGAATGCATTCAGACAACCACACCTTCCACCATTCCAAAGCAAACCAATCCAGAATTTTAGTAGCTGGCTAACTACCCGATCCATACACACAAATAGACACACACACACACACACACACACACACACACACACACACACACACACACACACACACACACACACACACACACACACACACACAAAAGATATAGCAAAATATGTTTTTCTTGTTATTTTATTTATTTATATATTTATTATTTTTCATCCATTATTGTTGCTGACATCTGGCCTCGTCTAATGCCAGCTACCAATGCTCCAGCCTTTGACACCTCTGCACTCTGTGACAATCTAACACTGGGAGGTTCTCCTTTCTCTGACAGCCTTACAATTGTAGGTCCTCCAATTCTCTTTGTCCAGATTCTTTGGAAGACAGCTGGCATACATCACTGATGAGTATGGAAAAGGAGAAGAGCCATTAGACTATCTGTCACAGAGGTCCTTTTCTTTAATAACCTAACCCCAGTATGTCCAGTCTGCACCACATCCCTTGCATGCTGACATGTAATAGGCCCCTACGAGGGAAATGTTTCCCTCTAAAATGACATAACCCTTATCTTGGGTCCATGCTAAGCCACATGCGGACAACTGAGTAGTGTAGCCTCTGATATCACCAGCAGAGATATAGCAATGGCCATGACTATAGCCCATTTCCCACAATCCTCAATCTGACTATTGGTGTGTGTGTGTCTATACATATATATATATATATATATATATATATATATATATATATATATATATATATATATATATATATATATATATATATATATATATTTAAGGATTGGTTTTCAAGAGATTAAAGCACATTGACAAAATATAATCAGCAGACACATTGCTGACGATGAAACACACATGCTCCAGCTAGTGAAATAGGAGCATAAAACTACAAAAAACAACCCCAAACCCCCTACTAATTGTATATACCAACTACAAGATTTCACAATAGTGTAGAAAGGAAATATACACAACCTCACTATTACTTCAGTCTCATACATGACAGTCAACCAGCTGCTGACGAATCAGAGTCAACAGATCAGCTATTAGCTAGTGACATAATGATAATCTTGGAGGAACCCATGTATGTATGTATATATGTATAAGTATATATATAGGTTCATAGGAAGGTACTAGGCTATTGGCCCTAGGGCCTATATAAGCCTAGCCAAGAAGGTACACCGGCTTTTGCCACCCATGAAAATTTTTTTCCTGTGCACCTGTCGAGCAGAGCCACAGAATTGATCCCCGGGGTGAATTTCCTATCTCCTAGCCAATCATCAAGATTTTTCTTGAAGAGTACTAATGAGGAGCTTTGTTTGATATAGATAGGTAGTTTGTTCCAGAGTATGGGAAGTCTCTGGGACAGGAATCCTCCAGCGTGTTCTATTTATTGTTGTGACAAGGTTTAGGTCCCTAGAGCGTGTAGCTCAGAGGGATTGTGATTTCTTTAAGTGGAGCATGTCCAACAGCTCTGGGTTTGACATATCTTTGTATGTTAGGCAGAGATTGCCTCTGAGTAGGTGATATGCGATGGAGTAAAGCTGGAGTTTTTTGAAATGGTCTGTGTAGGGCATCTGTTTAAGGCCGGTAGTCCTCTTTGTGAGGTATTTCTGTGGCCTTTCCAGGTGTTGTAGATGTCTTGTGAGGTACATACCAAAAGGGGCACTGTATTCTATAATGGGTCTAATGAGTGACGAGTAGAGGGGAACAATGACCTCTTTTTTCCTGGATGAGAAACTTTTTGTGATGAGGTGTGCCACATAGAAGGATTTCCTGACTACTGTGGCAAAGTGATTATCAAAGGAGAGACTACTGTTCACCTTTGTCCCAAGGTCTCTTATCACACTTTCAGTGTTAAGTAGACTACCACCTATGTGGTAGTTCATGGGTACATAGTTTTTACCAAAATGGATAACAATGCACATTTTGGCATTGAGCTTGAGGCCATGGCTTTGACACCAGGCATCTGTCTCAGTGAGGCCTTTTTGTAGGATGTCCACATCATTAGGAGTTTCGATTATGGCTCCTAGTTTGCAGTCATCTGCGAACTTTGTTAGCCAAAGACCTTCTGTATTAGCCTGTACTTCAGAAAAGTAGATACCAAACAGGAGAGGACCCAGGACTGAACCCTGTGGTGCTCCACTTGTCACTGGTTTGAAGTCGGATTTGGAGTCTGCTACTTTCACAGTGTTGGTTCTGTCAGTGAGCCAGTTGGCAACCCATCTTGTGACATCGGGATTTATATCTAGTTTAGTGAGTTTATCTATAATTCCAGCATGGAGGATGGTGTCAAAAGACTTGGCGAGATCTAGATAGGGTGTGTGAACCACCTTACTTTCATCTACGGCTTTGGTGACTGCTTCAAAGAAGTCTATCAGGTTTAGGAGACATTATCTGCCTTTTACAAACCCAAACTGGGAGGGGTCCAGAGTTTGTAGAATACCATTTTCATTGTTTATAAGTTCCATGATGATACATTCCATAGACTTGCAGACCAGGCTCATCAGGCTAATTGTGTGGTAAGTCCTGGGATCCATGGTGGCTCCCCCTTTGTGGAGTGGGATGATCGTCGCTGTGCATCATTCAGTGGGCACAAAGTTTGAGGTAAGGCTATGATTGAACATTGTACTTAGGTGGGGTGCCAGTTCGTTCTGTATTTCGTGCAGAATGCAGTCTGGGATGTTGTCAGGTCCCATGGATGCTGTGTTCTTGGCTTTGGAGAGTGTGTTTTTTACCTGTGCAGCCATGATTACAGGAACTTTGCATTTTTCTGGTATAGAGATGGGCCCTTTAAGGGGTGAGAGGGGGTAAAGTTAGCACTGATCCTATCTGCCAGGATGTTGGCAATATCAGTTGGTTCTGTATATTTAGTGCCATTGTGCTGTAACTCAGAGCAGATCTGAGTGTTGCAATTGAAATTCTTGACATAGCTATAGAATGCTGTGTGGTTGTCTTTAGAATCAGTGGTGATTTTGTTTTTGTAGCTTGCTTTGGAAGATTTTATGAGGGATCTTAGCTTCTTACTGATGCTGACCAGGGAGTTCCTCCAATCATGGGATTTTACTCTTTTTTGCCACAGTTTCTTTCTTCTGTTGTAGAGTTTGCTTATGGCAGGGGACCACCAGATTGGCTTCCTTTTTTTGCAGGATAGCATCTTGGTTCTGTTAGGGATTGCACGATCCATGCACTTGTGTAAGTGCTTATAAAGTGTATCTGTGTAGGATTCAGCAGTCGTACCTCTATTGTCCGTCTGCATGCGTGTCAGGAATTTTGCCACTTCTGTCTTAAGAAGCATGAAGTTGGCTTTGGAGAAATTTTTTATGGTGATTTCCCTAATGGGGGGTGGGGGCGGGATGTGGATCTATAGGGTGATTAGCTTGTGGTCGGATCTGACCAACAAGGAACTGACCTCTGGTATGGAACACCGGTTGCCCATGTAGGTAATGACCAGGTCTAGGATATTGCTGCCCCTGGTGGAGGTGTGGATAAGTTGAACTAAGGTGTTGGAATGTATGAATTCCAGAAAACATTGAACAAAAAGTTGGTACATGAGTAGTTTTCCCAGTTAATGGCGGGGTAGTTGAAATCGGCCATTATTATGGTATTAGGTTGTATCCTAATATTTTCCAGTGTATCAAGAAATGAGAAGTGGGAATGCTGGGGCATGGTGGGGGATCTGTAGCAAGCTACAATTTGGATTGTGGTCTTGCCCAGAGTTAGTTGCACTTGGATAATCTCGGATGAATTATGCTAAGCAACTAGCCTGGAGGTGTGGATATCCTTAATGAATATGTACACACCTCCACCTTTAGTGTTTCGGTCTAGGTTAGGTGGCTGAAAGGTGTGGTATGAATTATAGCCTGTTAATGTAGTAGTGCTCTCTGGAGCCTTGAACCAGGTCTCTGTCACTGCGCAGATGTCGATGTTCTCCATTTTAAGGAGTGCATTGAATGAGTGCATTTTGAGGTTTAGACTTCTAGCATTGAGCAGCATTACCCTCAGATTTTGCTTGCTTGTACCTGTTACTGTGGTGAATTTGTCATTTGAACCTTGCTAAAAAGGCACTATAGGGGTGGCAAGAGCCTTAGCCAGTATCCGGAATTCCAAGAATGACAGGTGCAGGCCATCTCTAGCAAAGCATTGTGGTCTTTCGATTATGTCATCCCAGGCAGACAGATACTGGTCCCCTTAGAATGACACCAGAAGCTTAGACAATTGTTGAAGTCAATCATTTTGCCCTTGTACTGTGGTATAATTCTGGGTAATGGCAGGATGCTACTCAGGGCTAGGGTCATACCTGCCTGGGCTACAAGATTGGAAAGCTCCTCCATGTCTCTTTTCATGTTGTCCAGGGAGGTACGTCTCAGGTCACTCACACCAACATGGACAATGACAGAGTCATATTTATACTTGTTGTGGAGTGACCTGAGTGCATGCATTATGTGGTGGATCCTGGCACCTGACAGGCAGCTAACAGTAACTTTCTCCTTGTTTAGCATGGTGAGTGGAACATCAGTGTGCCTGACTATAGAGTCACCTATGACTAGGGTGTTGGGTACCTAGTTATGCCATATCAACTGTGGTTGAGTGGCACACTGAGTTTGTGGGCTATGTGTCTTTTGGGTTGTGTTAAGGGGTGGAGGTTGCTTGCGTTTC